>NC_057812.1:509484888-509784888 GCF_018294505.1 Triticum aestivum | reverse complement strand
ATCGAGAAGCAATCTAAGTACCGGCGTCATCGGCGCCGCTCTAAGCCCCGCCATAGCAAAAGCAGCGATACCGGCACAAGAGACAATAATGCTGCGGATAGTGCTGAAGACGAAGACAATCCCCTCCAGCCAGGCTTCGAGTGGGAGGATGGGCAAGCTAGCCCTAAAGAACAGGCGACAGACGGAGAATCATAGGATGACAATTACATGCCCCTCTCCGAAGATGAGGTGAGCCTCGGCGACGAAGAATTTATCATGCCTAAGGATCCTGTCGAGCAGGAGCGCTTCAAGCGCCGGCTTATAGCCACAGCAAAAAGCCTGAAGAAAAAGCAGCAGCAGCTTCAAGCTGATCAAGATCTGCTAGCGGATAGATGGACCATGGTCCTGGAAGCCGAGGAATACGAACTCGAATGCCCAACCAAAAGTTACCCAAAGCGTAGGTTGCTACTCCAACTCGAGGAGGAAGCATTAAAGCCTACACTACCAGCGTATGATACGGCTGACCGGCCACCTCGTGGCCGAGACAAAGCGGCATATCAGCCCGAAGTCCAGCCTGCACCCCGTCACCAGTCAAACAAAAACACCAAGGCCCGGGGCTACGCGCAGGACCTGCGAGACGTATTGGAAAACAAAGCATGACATACAAGATCGATCTACAGATCATGGGGCGCGCCCCAACGCGTGATGACGACCGTCACACATAATATACTAACAAATCCGGCCGGGCCGAATACAACAGACAAGACTCGTATGAACTTCATCGTGACATAGCCCGGCATAGAGGCGCCGCACATCCCCTATGCTTCATCGACGAAGTAATGGATCATGAATTCCCAGAAGGGTTTAAACCCCTGAACATTGAATCATATTACGGTACAACAGACCCCACGGTATGGATTGAAGATTTCCTCCTCCACATCCACATGGCCCGCGGTGATGATCTACATGCCATCAAGTACCTCCCACAAAAACTCAAACGACCGGCTCGACATTGGCTGAATAGCCTGCCGACAAACTCCATTGGCAGTTGGGAGAACTTGGAAGACACATTCCTTGACAACTTCCAGGGCACTTATGTGCGACCACCGGATGCTAATGACTTGAGTCACATAACCCAACAGCCCAGGGAGTCAGCCAGGAAATTCTGGACTCAGTTCCTAACTAAAAAGAACCAAATTTTTGACTGTCCAGATGCCGAGGCCTTAGCGGCATTTAAGCATAACATTCGCGACAAGTGGCTCCCCCGACACCTCGGCCAAGAGAAGCCGAAGTACATGTCAGCCCTCACGACACTCATGTCCCGCTTTTATGCGGGCGAGGACAGCTGGCTGGCTCGTAGCAACAACACATCAAGAAATCCTGGCAATTCAGATGCCAAAGATAGCAACGGAAAGCCACGTCGCAACAGACACAAGCGCCGCAACAACGACGACAACACCGAAGACACGACAGTCAATGCCGGACTCAGTGGCTCCAAATCCGGTCAACGAAAAAAGTCGTTCAAAAGAAGCAATCCGGGCCCATCCAGTTTGGACCGCATACTCGATCGCTCGTGTCAAATTCACGGCACCCCCGATAAACCAGCCAACCACACCAACAAAGAATGCTGGGTGTTCAAACAAGCCGGCAAGTTGAATGCGAAAACAAGGAAAAGGGGCTGCATAGCGATGCCTAGGAGGAGCCCCGGCCGCCGAACACAGGAGGACAGAAGAAATTTCCTCCCCAAGTGAAAACGGTGAACATGATATACGCAACCCATATTCCCAAGCGGGAACGGAAGCATGCACTAAGGGACGTCTATGCGATGGAGCCAGTCGCCCCAAAGTTCAACCCATGGTCTTCTTGTCCGATCACTTTCGATTGCAGGGACCACCCTACTAGTATCCGTCATGGCGGTTCTGCCGCATTGGTCCTTGACCCCATTATTGACGGATTTCACCTCACTCGAGTCCTTATGGACGGTGGCAGCAGCCCGAACCTGCTCTATCACGATACAGTGCGCAAAATGGGTATTGACACCTCGAGGATCAAACCCACAAAAACCACCTTTAAAGGTGTCATACCAGGTGTAGAGGCCTGTTGCACGGGCTCAATCACACTGGAAGTGGTGTTCGGATCTCAGGACAACTTCCGAAGCGAGGAGTTGATCTTCGACATCGTTCCCTTCCGCAGTGGCTATCACACACTGCTCGGACGATCCGCATTTGCCAGATTCAATGGGTACCGCATTATGCATACCTCAAGCTCAAAATGCCAGGACCTCGCGGGGTTATAACAGTTAATGGAAACACAGAACGCTCGCTCCGTACGGAGGAGCACACTGCAGCCCTCGCAGCAGAAGTACAAAGCAGCCTTCTAAGGCAAACCGCCAATTCGGCGATAAAGCCCCGGACACCTTCAAGTGAGTCCGGAGTACCCTGCAACAGGATCGCCCGGTGACGGTGTCCTGGACTAGGGGGTACTCAACACGTCGTCTCCCGATCAGCTGGATCGGGCCGAGGACCCCCATGGCGGTTCACTATTGGGCCAGTTCGGACAGCCCATGCCGCATACAAGAAGGATTCCACAAGACTTGGCGCCCAAGACAAGGACTCCTCTAAACCCTAGGCCTACGGTTCATATATAAACCGAGGCCATATTCATTAGAACCATCTCGTGGTAGATACATGTACTCTGTACTACACTCCATATGAATACAATCAAAAGAAGGACGTAGGGTTTTACCTCCATCAAGAGGGCCCGAACCTGAGTAAAATCCCGTGTCCATGTTACCATCGCTCCAAGACGCCTAGCTTAGGACCCCTACTACGAAATACACCGGACATTGAACCGACATTGGTGCTTTCATTGAGAGCCTGCTGGGTGATCGCCACAGATCGGTGGGACGATCAGGTGATATTTTTTCAGTTCAATCTATTCCATGCAAATTACGTTTTTTACAAATTACAGCTACTGTTGTGTTCTGGTTTATTCACATAACGATTTGAGTCTTGCTGTAGAACAGGATTCGAAGGAATATTTTAATGTCGTACGGGACATGGACGATGTCAAAACGTCAGACCACATATGGGAATTGTCCGGACACGGCTGCTCGATGATCCTGTGGCCGTACACAATATGAAGTAAATCCGGTCTCCAGCAACGGGGCCGCCCAGGAAGTCTTTTTCCCCTTTATTAAATCAAGTGTTATGGCGTGAGCCATTACCTTCTACGTATTAAATATGATTAGGGCATGCAGTCCCATACTAATAATACTAACCTTGAACGTGGTTTTCAAGGATCGGTTGGTGGACAGTGCGGATAGTTCTGGAAACTTTTTTTTTCACGGCGCAATCATCATCGGACCGCCGAATTCTTCATCCTGTGGATTCCTATCTGTGCCAAAATTGATCCTCGTGGTTTGACCGGATCTTGACTGACGGCACAAGTCATATATATACCTTTTCTTTGAGAATTATTAGTGCTAAATTGGGCACGTTAGCCATACCTAATTGATAGATATTCTGCCTTTTGTTTGGTTTTACTAATCCATCTTGAATTACTTATCCAATATTCCTTTTTTTCGCTGATAGTTGTTGTGATCATGCTATGGTCTGGTTGGCCCCAACTCGATGACTTCTCGACGGCACATGCGCAGCAGTGCATACATGATGCGGCGGCAGGTCCCAAACGACCATGTTGAGAAGAGGACCTCCGAGCACAACATCAGGGAGATTGCTTTTCTTCCTCCTCCTTTTTTTCTAGTTCCTAGTCGTTGGTCCTCTACTACTTTTTTGTTGACAAGTACATAGACCTATAATCCAATTGACTACTATTTTGTAGCACGGCACCTCAGATTTGGTGAGTGGATTCTAGTAATTTAAGTACTACTACTCCACGTAAATATCAAAATCAATATATTCTTGATATTTGGTGGTACCAGTTCTGTACATATGGTTTGTTTTTTGCCTCGTTCTTCTACAACCTTCATTGTCAACCATGTTTTATTTCGTCAGGCTATTCGTTTGGCTCGTAAAATTATTGCACACAGAGTTTTATCTCTCTGTTGGTTTGTACTGCATTATTTTTTGCAGAGATATTTTGTCAACACTTGTACCTAGCGTCGGTCCGGCCAGCTCCTCCCTGTCACCTGGGAAGGCTGACCCTCGTCGACATCGCCGTGCCACAAAGCCATCGCGCCGTCGAGCCAGCCTCAACGCTCATGCCATATTTACCAAACTTTTTCACTTTGCATAAATTAATTATGCACCTTTTTTTTCATCATTATTATTATTTCTTGGTTGCACTACTTTGTGCGTGCAAGCAATCTATTTAGGTTGGGCCGCGCTAACACCTCGGCAAGCCAATATCATCGTCCCACCTGCATCGACTAAGTCATTGCGTTGCATCGACGAGTGTCCCTGTGTTAACTTTTCCGCATTGCCGCTCCGCTGGGTTGACCTTGTCGCCCAGGCCATATATATTCAATTTTTTACTTCACTTATGTCAATTAAGTAGAAGATTTTTTATTTTTGGACTGCACTATTTTACATGTGTAGGTACTATACTTCGACTGCGGCACGCGGTCACTTCGGCAAGCCGACGTCGTCGTCCTAATCGGCATAAATCGGCTCGCGTGATCATCTTGTTGGTCGAATTGCCTTACCGACATGTCCGGTTGCCCCGGGGACTTCGACATCATTGAAAGAGCTCTACCTCATCGAGTGTTTGGACCACGGGCCATATTTCTTTTATTACTCACTTTGCATAAATTATTGATTATGCAATGAATTTTTTAATTTATCATTATTATTCTCTTCGGCTTGCACTATTTTCTGTGCACAGGTAAATGATTTGGGTCAGGCAACGCTGTCACTTCGGTGTACCGATGTGCTGACGTGGGGTTTCTGTCGTCGCCTTACCGACCTACCTCGTCACCTCAGCTGGACCGAGGGCTTTGCCATCTCTTCATCAACACTACTCTGGGGACTCCAACATCATTAACCGACCAGCTTCGTCAGCTCGGCTGGACTGGGGGCTGCTCCTCAACACGTCAACCGCGCTATGTCGCCACTTTGTCAAGCCGAGCTCTTTTCTCGGACACTTCGGAACCGGCTTGGGGGCTGGGACCTCAGCCATGTCGAGGACTGCGAACCTTGTTGGATCCGTCGCCGATCAATGGGCGTCTTCGTCCCGCCACAAGCCCGAATCGCGTCATCAACACCGAGCACATTAACCAGCTAAGTCGCTTTCATGCCCAAATACTTTCAGTTTTAAATTTTGTTCGGTTCGACCAAGCATTATACCTTTTGGCAAAAAGTTGCTTGTGAAAAACTTCCTTGTCAAAACTTTGTTTCTGATGCACAAATTCAAATACCCCGATTACTTGGGGGCATCCTTTCTGAAGCCTTTCCTCTTGCATATGATTATACATGTACGATTTCGTTCCTTGTTCGTGTATTATGCCACAATATGCACCATGTTGACTAAGTGTTTCACAAGCTGGGTTGCCTGGCTCCTGTGCTTACCCCTACGTTCCCGATTGTTCAGCTAGGCGGTAAAGGGAGAACCTCTGCGATTGTTACTACTGGGTCATCCAAGTTCATACCTCAGACTGGGTGAAGCCGAAAGGTAGCGCTCTTATTGTTTTCAATAATGGTCGGCACACAACGGAACTCATGAGTACAAAAATCTATTGCACAAGCCTCATAGTAACAATGAGCAACCGAAGAAAGGTATCGATGGGGGTACTATTTTCTTCGAAGATGCTTCTTACACTTCGTCAGTAATATAGCATAAGTTCCCTTAGTGCGCTTTGTCTGTTGCAGCCCTATGGCCTGATTGCCTGGTTATTGGAAACACCGTCGATATTCTCGACAGGTGGAGTACATAACACTTTTCGGCCCTTGAACAAAGAGGGAGAAGCCGTTGGTCGGTTAAGACACGTTTAAAGTTCGGGTGAACACAAATATGATATAAGTACTTCAGTACATACAATCATTATATATAAAATTCTTTTACCCAAGTCGCTTGGGGGCTCTTGAATTAGTATGAGTCATATTTTTGTTAGTCGCTGCATAGTCTTTTTCTACCACTCCTTTCTCGACTCAGGTGTATGATCAATAGCCAGGTAGCCTGGTTTCTCTCTAAAGCCTCTCGCGTTTAGTTCGCTAAACTGGCCTGAGAAACACTCCGCCTTTGGGATAGGGAGGTTGAAGCCGAGGGCTGACCCACTTGAAGTCTAGAGATCAGACGTGTCATGACAAAGCATGACGAAAGTACAATTTTAAGACCAATTTCATATTGGCACCAAAACATCTTGATTCAATCTAGACGTAATGTTTTTTACACATGTTTGTTGGCCTTTTTTTTGAGCTTATAACATCTTTCACCTATTTTATGTTTCAGGAAGTGGGACATTATCTTGGTTGAGGTGTTCGACGTGAAACTCTTTTCTAAAACTATTGTTCGGCATCTTTCCTGCTGAACTCCACCTCGATATTGTCAAAACATACATGAAAATTGAACTTGTTCCCGAGGAGGTACGATCCTAGGGTCGGCCATTTTTCTCAACCCAATTCTCGGGGGCTACTGCATTGACAAGCCAATGCAGAAAATTTAAGTGCAATATAGATTTTGAGGAGATTAGGATCCTCAGGTTGGTTGGCCGCACCCAACCTGAGTCTCGAGGACTTTGCACACCGCCTTTTGTGTCCCAAAGTATTCTGCCGAGCTAGGAGTTGATCCTCAGGCCAATTTTGCGAATAAACATGAGTCTTAGGGGCTACTGGGATCAGCGGTCTTATGTCATCCTTCAGGTGCATCTCGGGTTTTAGACCGATACATCCCTTGTGGGCTACTAGCTACATATCTCGGCAGAGAATAAATTGCACCAATCAAAATATTGACGAAAAATCGGCCCGCAGTCGGGGTGGTGCACCACCTCGGAAGCAGTCCAACATAAAGCTCAGGTGCCAGTGGCTGGCTCCATAGAGGGCATTTCTGGCATTAAGCTCGGCTAAACTCCTTCAACTTTTTTGAACCAAGGTGATTTATGGCACCTCGGATATAGTCCGGCGTTGAAGCTTGGACATAGTCCGGCGTTGGAGCTCGGATACAGTCCGGCGTTGGAGCTTGGACATAGTCCGGTGTTGGAGGTAGGATACAGTCCGATGTTGGAGCTTGGATACAGTCCGGCGTTGGAGCTCGGATACATTCCGGCGTTGGAGCTCGGAAGCGGGCTAGCATTGGTGCTCGGCTGCAAAAGATACCTTGAATGCAGTCAGGCGTTGGTGCTTGGCTGCAAAAGATACCTCGAATGCAGTCCGACGTTGGTGCTCGGCTGCAAAAGATACCTCGAATGCAGTCCGGCATTGGAGCTCGGATGCAAGAGGACGCTACCGCCTGGGAACAACTTCAAACCCGAGGTGTGGCATAAAAATAACAAGGCATTGATAAAGGCCGGAAACTTAAAGGGGGCTCCTCGGATACCCGACATGTAAACTCGATGCACTTCGATGATCCTCAAGATCAAAGATGAGAAGATTTGTTGAACCAGTTTTCAAGACCGACGTCCAAAGATGAAGAACAGTTCGGAAGAATCGAGGAGCGTCCCCAACTTGAAGACCGGTTCAGGGGGCTATTGACGGTGTCTAGGACTAGGGGGTACTCAACACGTCGTCTCCCGATCAGCTGGATCGGGTCGAGGACCCCCATGGCGGTTCACTATTGGGCCAGTTCAGACAGCCCATGCCGCATACAAGGAGGATTCCACAAGACTTGGCGCCCAAGACAAGGACTCCTCTAAACCCTAGGCCTACGGTGCATATATAAACCGAGGCTAGGCTAGTCAGTAGATAATCTCATATTCATTAGAACCATCTCATGGTAGATACATGTACTCTATACTACACTCCATATGAATACAATCAAAAGCAGGACGTAGGGTTTTACCTCCATCAAGAGGGCCCGAACCTAGGTAAAATCCCGTGTCCATGTTATCATCGCTCCAAGACGCCTAGCTTAGGACCCCTACTACGAGATACGCCGGATATTGAACCGACACACGACACGTTCAGAGCTCGCCTAGCAATTCGGCCTCCGTCCTAGTCCCAGTCAAGCGGCGAATTTTGTGCCGCGCGTACATAATTACGCACTCAAGATACCATGGGCATAGGCGGAGGCACGGCTAGGGCACGACCCACAAGGCGGCTCAACCGCCTCAGGACCCGTATATCTTTACCATTTTCTTCCTTTCAGGACCCTATTCTCTGAAGGCCCTCTCCGATACCCTAATTATCGGGCCCATCACTGGAAGGAAACACCAAGGAAGCAAGAAGCTTTGACGTACAAGGGAATCCCCAGGTGGTCTCTAATAACGATCGCTATACCTGTTTTACATACCCACATGCAGCCTGTCCTTGGATAGGACATGTCAAATAGCCCTATTTTTGCTTATTGCACTACTCGTATACATACACTTTGACATATCATTTAAATAACAATGTACATCGTTTGCTTATTATTGCATTTCTTCATCTTTTTTCCCTGTCTGCTTATTTACGACAAATTGCAACCGTACATTCTGGTACGTCTAGTGCGCCAGGGGCTTCAGTGTACCCCATAAAACGGCAAGAAAAGTCCGAACACTTTCGATAGTGCGGCACCCCGAACTTATAGCATTATATGCATCAGCTCCGAATCATGTCTTGGGTCAATAGTTGGGTTTGCCCGGCTCCCATGTTTTGGTACCTTACATTCAGCTATATCAGCTAAGGTAGCACTGGGAGAACTACTGCGATTGTGTCCTGGTTCTTCCGAACGAGCACCTCAGTAGAGAAAGCCGAAAACTGACTGTCATGATGCGGCGAGAGCTGGTCGCTGTTCAAGATGTCTCAAATCCTTAAAGATTTTTTCTGCTTCGGGCGAGAAATCGGCCTTGTCCGATTTAGGCGTATATAGCACCCCAAGTTTGGCCTTTCGAATACTAGGGACTTCACCAAAATTTAAAATTGTAGACTTCTATGGCTAAGTGAGAGTGATAAAGTTGTATAGTCCGATTACCTTATTCGCTGCGCTAAACACCTCCTTAAAGGACCAATTTTTTTGGATAAAGAGTGTTTAAGATTTATCCTGAACACCTCAGTACTAGTTACATGGGGGCAGAAGCCGACGACTGGCCAACTCTCAGATTTTATAAACGGCCGCACATAAGGTAATATTTTAAATCAACAAGCTTTATATGGCGCACATGAACTCGTTTTAATATTACAGGATCACATGAGTACATTCATTCAAATATTACATCCTTAGTACATTCCTCCGCCACAAGGCGGGCACCCTTCAGGACACTGTCATAATACTTTTCGGGGTGGCGATGCTCCTTGCCCTCCGGTGGCCCCTCCTTCACCAGCTTTTCGGTGTCCATCTTCGCCCAGTGCACTTTCACACGTGCAAAGGCCCTGCGCGCACCTTCAATGCATGCAGACCGCTTTATGACTTGAAACCATGGGCAGGCATTCACAAGCTGCTTTACCAGGCTGAAGTAGCTGCCAGGCAGGGGATCGCCAGGCCACATCCGGACTATGAGACCCTTCATGGCCAGTTCGGCCGCCTTGTGAAGCTCGACCAGTTGCTTCAGCTGGTCGCTGAAGGGCATCGGATGTTCGGTCCCAGTATATTGAGACCAGAACAAATTTTATGTCGAGCTCCCTTCCTCAGCCCGGTAGAACTCCGCGGCATCCGATTGCTGGGTAGATCTGCGAACGCTCCTGGAGAGCTCCGAATTCAGGTAAGTAAAAGGAAAGTTTCCTTCACATGCTTGCTTTGCATAATGAATGCCTTACCCACCGCTATCTTCTTGACCGCCTGAATCTCCTGGAGGGCCTTTTGAGCTTCGGCCTTGGCATTTTGTGCATTCTCGAGGGCCTTCGCAAGCTCGGACCCCTGCGTCTTAGAGTCACGCTCCAAGAACTCGTATTTTTTGACGAAATCCTGGAGCTCTTGCTGAACCTCGCCGACTCGGACCTCTTGCTTCTCGCGCTCGATGCGCTCCTGGGCCGCTCTATCTTCGGCCTCGGACAGCGCCTTCTTCAAGGCCGCCACTTCGGTCATGGCCCCTAGCAAAATTCATGATGATCCTATGATCTAATAACCACTTTGTTTTTATCAATATACAGACGGGGTATCACTTACCTTTGTTCTCTTCGAGCTGCCTCTTGGTAAGGCTGAGCTCTTCCTCAGACCGCTCAAGGTCCCGCTTCAGTCCGGAGACCTCCGCAGTACGAGCGGCAGCGGCCAGCAGTGAAGCCTGCTTATTCACATAGACATATTCTGATTAGACTCCTGTGGTTGATATTTGATCCTCTATTCGGCCTTTCTTTTCGAACACCAAACAGAGCATCAGGGGCTACTGTCTATGCTGTGATATTTTCTCATAATTCGATTACTTACCTCAAAGCCTGTTAGGAGGCTAGCACATGCTTCGGTCAATCCGCTTTTGGCGGACCGAACCTTCTCGACCAGCGCACTCATGATAGTGCGGTGCTCTTCGTCAATGGAAGCGCCGCGAAGCGCTTCCAGCAAGTTGTCCGATGCCTCTGGATGGACAAAGGCCATCGGCACAGATGGCTCGCCCCCCTTAGCAAGGGGTCACCTGACAGGATCCGGAACCACTAGAGGTTCCGGCGCAGTATCCGGCTAGGGGACAAACTTGCTGCGGCCCCCGTCATTAGAACCCACGGGAGTCTTACCCCCCATGCGCCCGGAATTTGGGATGTCGCCTTGGTGCGCCTCCAGAATTATCTCCCCTTGGCCCGGTGCCCTTTGAGACAACACCTCGATGTCATTCGTGGGCCGGGGGGAGGTGGCTGTCGGGAGTGAATCGCTGTTCATCGCCGACTGGCCCAAAGACTCATCCGAAGAGGATACGTCGATATGGGCTTTGGATGGACTGCATGATCATGTTTGACATGATAAGAAGTAATAAAACAAAACATACCAGAACTATTATAGTATCTTACGACTTCGCCAGAGGCTTGTCCCTGGGCAACCACTCCTCATCGCTGTAAGCGGCTGTTGTGGAGTGGTCCAGAAGGAGGGCCCTTCCCTTCTTGGACCCTTCGGCCTCCCCAGATGGGGCGACCTTCCTTTTCTTGTCGCCCCCATTGGGGGGGGGGAACTTTCCTCTTCCTCCTCCTCGTTTTCGTGGGAGGAGTTGGCCTCGGTGTTTTCGGACGATGAGTCCGATATGACTTTATGCCGGAGACCTTTCCTGGTCCCCGCAGCCTTCTTCTTGGCCTTCTTCTCCGGCGCCTCATAGGGCGCCAGAACCAGCATCTCTGTTAAGAGAGCCCTTGCTGGATCTTCGCGCAGTGGGGCCGGACAATCGATCCGCTCCGCTGTCGCTACCCAGTCCTGTTAAAATTGCATGGAGGCTCTGATCCCTCACATGATTATACTGGGGAAAGGAACATCTTATGAGATATAAAGAGCTTACCGTATTGGCAGGGCGCTTTGCGCTGAGTCCGTGATCCTCGGTAAGGGGAGGAGGTACCTCGGCGGCCTTGAACAGCACCTTCCAGACGTCTTTGTGCATTGTGTCGAAAAGCTCTCGCAGCGTCTGGTGCTTGGCAGGGTTGAACTCCCACATATTGAATGCCCGTCTTTGACACGAAAGGATCCGGCGGAAGAGCATGACCTGGACCACGTTGACAAGCTTGGTTTTCTTGCTTATCATATTTTTAACACAACTCTGGAGTCCGGCCAGCTCTACCGATGAACCCTAGGATAGGCCCTTCTCTTTCCAGGAGGTGAGCCGCGTGGGGATGTCGGATAGAAATTCGGGGGCCGCCACCTAGTTGGTGTCGCGCGGTTCGGTGATGTAGAACCACCCTGATTGCCACCCCTTCACGGTCTCCACATAGGAGCCTTCGAGCCAGGTGACGTTGGGCATTTTTCCCACCATGGCGCCTCCGCACTCCGCTTGCTGGCCTACCACCACCTTTGGTTTCACGTTGAAGGTCTTCAGCCACAGGCCGAAGTGGGGCTTGATGCGGAGGAAGGCCTCACACACGACGATAAACGCCGAGATGTTGAGGACGAAATTGGGGGCCAGATCATGGAAGTCCAGCCCGTAGTAGAACATGAGCCCACAGACAAATGGGTGGAGGGGAAATCCCAGTCCGGAGATGAAGTGGGTGAGGAATACAACCCTCTCATGGGGTTCTGGAGTAGGGACGATCTACCCCGCGTCTGGGAGCCGGTGCGCGATGTCTGTGGCTAGGTTTCCGGCTTCCCAGAGCTTCGTAATGTTCTCCTCTGTAACGGAGGAGACCATCCACTTACCTCCCGCTCCGGACATGTTCGGAATGGCTTTACGGAGTAGATGAGAACTTGGGCGCTGGAGCTCGAGTGAATGGATGGGCAGGGGAAGAAGAAGGCGTGGGTGAAAAAGAGGAATCCTTGTCCCTTTATAAAGGTGATAGAAACTGTGCGCCTCCCTACTTGCCCCATAAAATCGCTTATTCCCCAAGCGCCATGATTGATGGCACGGCTGGGTTACCCATATCCGCATTGATGAGAATCCCATGATAAGGGGAACACGATCTCTGTTTCGACAAGAAGTGCCAATAAAACCGCCTCGCAACACGTGTAGTGGCAGGCATGGAAAAATGGTTTGTAATGACCGGGCCATGGCAGGACGTCACGTTATAAAAAGTTGTCAGCAGATTAGATTTGTGGAATAATATATTCTCTACGGTGGTAAGTGGAATTTGTTTTGCAGAGCCAGACACGATCCTTGTGTTCAAAATCTTCTATGGAGTATTCAGAGAAGGAACCCGCCTTGCAATGCCGAAGACAATCTGCGCGCCGGACTCATCGTCATTGAAGCCTAGTTCAAGGGCTACTGAGGGAGTCCTGGATTAGGGGGTCGTCGGACAGCCGGACTATATACTTTCGCCGGACTGTTGGACTATGAAGATACAAGATTGAAGACTTCGTCCCGTGTCCGGGTGGGACTCTCCTTTGCGTGGAAGGCAAGCTTGGCAATTCGGATATGTAGATCTCCTCCCTTGTAAATGACTCTGTGTAACCCTAGACCCCTCCAATGTCTATATAAACTAGAGGGTTTAGACCGTAGGTCAACAACAATCAAAATCATAGGCTAGCTTCTAGGGTTTAGCCTCTACAATCTCGTGGTAGATCAACTCTTGTAATACTCATATCATCAAGATCAATCAAGCAGGAAGTAGGGTATTACCTCCATCGAGAGGGCGCGAACCTGGGTAAACATTGTGTCCCCTGCCTCCTGTTACCATCATCCTTAGACGCACAGTTCAGGACCCCCTACCCGAGATCCGCCGGTTTTGACACCGACAACAGCCACTTCCTCGTATGACGTACACATGGTCGATGCACCAAAAGAGAATAGCGGCGATGACAAGGAAGATCCAGTTGAGGATAAACCTCCCGACATAAAACCAAATTGCCAGCATCAGTGACGCCGCTCTAAGTCATGCCGCAACAAAGGCAGCAACACCGTCACAGGAGAACATAACACTTCCGATGGTGCCGAAGACAATGAAGACCCCATTGATGCAAATTCCGAACAAGATGAACGGGAAGACGGGCAAGTTAGCCCTGATGAACATGCCACACACGAAGACTTGGAGGACTGTAATTATCTTCCGCTCTCCGAGGATAAGGCAAGCCTCGGCACCGAGGATTTTATCGTTCCTGAGGAACCTCTCGAGCAGGAGCGCTTCAAACGCTAGCTAATAGACACTACAAGGAGCTTGAAAAAGAAACAGCGGCAGCTTCAAGCTGATCAAGATCTGCTCAATAATCGATGGACTGATGTCCTAGCAGTTGAAGAATACGACCTCAAGTGCCCAGCCAAAAGTTACCCGAAGTGCAAACTGCTACCTCGATTCGATGACGAGGTGCTGGAGCCCATACCATCATTGCACAATGCGGCTGACTGACTAGCACGCGCTCAGGATAAAACGACAACTCAAGCCAAACATAAAACAGCTCAGGGACACACATATGACCTACTGCAGGACTTGGACGGTAGAGCAGGTCAGAACAGATCAATCTATGGATCACGGGAATGTGCCCCGACATGCGATAACATCTATCTAGCCAAACACAATAGCCATACTCACGCCCGGGCCGAGAACCGCAGACGGACTCTATCCGAGCTACATCGCAATGCAGCCCGATATAGAGGCGCCACTCACCCACTTTACTTCACTGATGAAGTAATGGACCATGAATTCCCAGAGGGGTTTAAACCCATAAACATCGAATCATACGATGGAACAACAGATCTCGCGGTATGGATTGAGGACTTTCTTGTCCATATCCACATGGCCCATGGCGATGATCTCCACACCATTAAATATATACCACTAAAATTAAAGGGACCAGTTCGACACTGGTTAAACAGCCTTCTGAAGAACTCCGTTGGCAGCTAGGAAGACCTGGAAGACGCCTTTTGCGATAACTTCCAAGGTACATATGTCCGGCCACCAGATGCCGATGACTTAAGTCACATCATCTAGCAGCCTAGAGAGTCAGCCAGAAAGCTCCGGACTAGGTTCTTAATTAAAAAGAACCAAATTGTCGACTATCCGGACGCCGAAGCCCTCACGGCCTTCAAACACAGAGTCCGGGATGAATGGCTCGCTCGCCACCTCGACCAATAAAAACCAAAATCTATGACAGCCCTTACCGCTCTAATGACCCTCTTTTGCACGGGAGAAGACAGCTAGCTCGCTTGTAGGAGCAACGGCGTCAGCGACCCGGGCTCTTCCGAAGTCTAAGATGGCAACGGAAAGCCACGATGCAATAAACACAAGCGTCGTAACAATGACGAAATAACGGAAGACACATCAGTTAACGCCGGATTCAGCGGCTCCAAGCCCGGTCAGCGGAAAAAGCCATCCAAGGCAAATAGAGACGGATCATCCAACCTCGATAAGATATTGGATTGGCCCTGCCAGATTCATGGCACCCCCGATAAACCAGCTACTCATACTAACAGAAGATGCTGGGTCTTCAAACAAGCCGGCAAGCTAAAAGCCGAACACAAGGGGAAGGGACCGCCCAGTGGCAGCGATGACGAAGAGACTCGCCAGCCGAATAATGGGGTTCAAAAGCAATCCCCCCCCCCCGAAGTTAAAACCGTAAATATGATATATGCGACACACACCCCTACAGGGAGCACTTGCACACACTACGAGACATATACGCCATAGGGCGGGTTCCCCCAAAAATTACACATACCCATCCCGAAGGATTGACAGTTATCGATGGGTTCCATCTCATAACAATAAACGGAAACGCGGGACACTCCTGCCATACAGGGGATTGCACTATGGCCATTACAGCCGAAGCAGAAAGCGGCCTCGTCAAGCCACACAATTCATCGGCCATCAAGCCACCGGTTCCCATTAAATGGGACCAATCTGTCTCGGAGCAGAATTAGCAGTCCATCCTCTGTTGTCCGCCTCACAATCACACAAAGTTTATACTACGCATGCATAATTATGCACTTAAGATACCCTGGCCATCGGCGGAGGCACAATACGGGCAAGCCTACAAGCACTCCCATTTCCTCCTTTTCATTTCTAACTATTCTTTTTTTATCACAGATGATGCAAAATATTAGTCATCTCACAGACTCTTTCGGAGTTCGGCTTCATACACTTACCCCAAGGTTGTTCCTGTTAAAGGAATCCTTTAACCGAGGCAAGGCGGCATAGACGTGCGACAGGAGGTCCAAATAATTTTGTAGACCGCACTCTCTATTTTGAGCCTATAGAAATGCCTTCTCCCTCAGCCTTCAACCACCGCCATGTCAAATGGCCTGGGTCATGGCATTATTATTTGTAAGATGGCAATTGACATATCGATCAGATCCCTGTGAACATAATCCATGCCTAGTATTCGCTTTTTCCCAAAACAAAAACAAACAAGCTGAATTTCTCCAGTTGTTTCACACTCACACCTCGGCACGGGTTGCCAGGGGCTCGATATGGTAACAAATGAATTGCCGACAAGTCCGAACAGCTTTATAGCACACTTTAGCGTCGCAAGTTTGGCCTTATATGCATCAGCTCCGAATCATGTCTTTGGTCAATAGTTGGGTTGCCCGCCTCCCGTGCTTACTACCTTACGTTCCGCTATATCGGCTAGGGTAGTAAAGGGAGAACTACTGCGATTGTGCCCCAGTTTGTCCGGATGAGCACCTCAGTAGAGAAAGCCGAAAACTGATAGTCATGATGCGGCGAGAGCTGGTCAACCACTCGACAACTTATTAGAATCTTTCGCGATTCCTCCCGTATTGCATGAAGGACCATTCTTCTGGTCACTCATGTAACACACCGTATTTGGATGACTGCGTACATACCAGGGGCTATATCATAGACCCACCGTCAAACTCCTATGGCTAAGTGAAAGTGTTAAAGCCCTATAGTCCGATTGCCTAGTTCGCCGCATTGACACTTCCTTCACGGACCAAGAAATTGGATCAAGAGTGACCAAATGCTTTTCCGAACACCCCCGTATTTTATGCGAGGGGGCTGAAGCCGACGACTGGAAAACTTTCAGATTATACAAAAACAACCACACAGGAGGAGCCACAACTTCTAGGCATAATCTTAAAATATAATAAATTTGTTTTTACAATCTCAATACATTTCACTCGAACATCATCTCTTTCGAGCACTAACCCTCTATCAAGCGGGCACCCTCTAAGACATCCTCAAAATAATACTCTGGCGTATGATGCTCCTTGCCACCGAGTGGACTTTTCGCTGCAACATCGGTGGCCTTCATCTTCGCCCAGTAAGTCTTCACACGGGCAAAGGCCATCCATGCACCTTCAATGCACGTGGACCGCTTAACAACGTCGATATGCGGCACCGCATCACCTAGTCGCCGTACCAAACCAAAATAACTCTCCGGAATTGGCTCAGTTGGCCATAGCCGGACTACGATGTCCTTCAAGACAGAGCTGGATATCTTGTGGAGCTCGGCCCACTAGGCCATCTGTTCGTTCAGTAAAAGTGGGCGCTTTGGCATGCTGAATTGTGACCAAAAAAGCTTCTCCATTGCATGCCCTTCCTGCGCTTCGTAATACTGCGACGCATCGGAGGCACTCTTCGGCAAGTCCAAAAAGGCGCCTAGGGAGCTCCACATCTGATTAAGCGGGGCATACTTCGGATCGCCAAACTTAGTCTATAATAAGAAAGGCTTACCGACCGCTATCTCCCCAGCTTGCCGGATCTCTTCCCGAGCCGCTCTAGACTCGGATCGTGCTTCTCTTGCCTCTTGTAATGCCTTGTCAAGATCAGCTGCTTTGGCCTTGTTATCCTTCTCGAGGAATTCACACCGGACAGTGGCTTCCTTTAGCTCGCACGCCATTATGGTCATTCTCTCCTCACATTGGCACTGCGCGGCCTGTCCGGCTTCTAACTCATCAGCTGCCTTCTTGGCAGCCACATTACTTATCCAGGCTTGCTCCTTGGCTCGGGCAAGTTCAGCCCGAAGGGTCTTAACCGCGGCAGCACCATCTACAGATATGCATGTCTCAAAACATAATTCTAGCTTTGTGCATGTGTTAGTATACATATTCTAACACATACCTTGCACCTCGTCGAGCCGCCTGTTAATAAGTGTGATGTCGTTATCCGCCTCATCAAGCTTATGCTCTAGACCTGCAACCTCCGTAGCATGGGCAGTCGTCATGGAGGTAACAGCCTGTGTTTCCAGTCATTAGATTATTACCTGAGAACATCTTTTTTGATCCTCTGATTGCCTACCTTTGGGCGCCAACCAGAGTCTCAGGGGCTACTATCTATACACAGGTGCATTTTTGCGTATAGAGCACAATCGAAAATATAATATTACATACCTCAAAGCCTCTTAGCAGGCCCATGAAGGCTTCATTCAATCCGCTTTTTGCGGATAGAATCCTCTCAACCACCGTACCCATCAAAGTACGATGATCATTTGAGATTGACGAATACTGTAACATGTCCGTCAGTGTATCTGGCGCATCCGGATTCCAGGAAGCAGCTGTGACAGTACGGACTCCCTTCGACTGGGTATGTTTACTCGACCCTAGAGTCGCCTCCGTGTGTAAACCAAATAGTCCGGAGCCTTTATTGTTAACCCTTGCAGGGACCGCACACTTTGGACTCTGGGCGTCCGAAATTTTACCTTGGGGCACTGGCTCTATTATCCCCCGATTGGGAGAGACCCTCCGAGAAGACACCTCGGCATCGTCCATCCTGTTGGGTGAGGAAGCTTGTGGAGGCGTTTTGCTTTCCATCATCTCGGGTAAAAGGTCCCCCGAGGAGGAGGATTGTTGAGGAAGACTGTGTGCCGGACTGCAAAACACATATTGTAGATGTTACCTTTGCAAAGAAAGAAGGAACGGGGTATGTTCAAAATATCTTCGTTCACTTACAATTAGGCTGGAGGCTTGTCCTCACGAAGGGATTGTGCGACAATAACACCTTCTGAACCTAAACCACTCGGCAGGGGCGTTTTGCCCCGCTTAGGAGCCCTTACCTCCCAACTCTTGGAGGCGGCCCTTTTCTTACCATAGGAAGAAGGGATGTCAGCTTCTCCTTCCCTTTTGTCTTCGGAAGAGGGAGCCTTAGTCTCCCCGGACACAATGTGTGGTTTGCCTCCAGGATGGAAGCCGCCTTAGGCTCCCCCGCTCTTCTTGTTCTCCTCTTCCACCGGCGCCTGGTATGGTGCCGGGACCAGTGTCCTTGCTAGTACGGGACTAGCTGAGTCTTCGGGAAGAGGAGTCGAACACCTGATTCGCTCCACCTTCTTTATCGAGCCCTAGAAGAAGATGGTTTTCTCAGCATCTTATTACGAGATGCGTATCTAAGCTATGTTCGAGAATCGAGTGCTTACCAAGGTATCCGGATGGTTGCAGTCAAGGTCGATGTCCTTTGTAGTGTCCGGCCATTGTTTTTGTTTCCCGAAAAATAACTTCCACATTCCTTTGTGCGTGGCACCAAAGAAGTGCTGAAGGGTTCGTGGTCCTTCTGGATTAAACTCCCACATATGAAGGAACCATCTTTGACACGGCAGGACTCGGTGGACTAGCATTACTTGAATCATGTCAATGAGTTAGGTGTTCTTCTCAAGGAGACTCCGGATGCGGCTCTGTAGAGTCTGCACTTCATCGGATGATCCCCAGTCCAACCCTTTATTAACCCATGATGCAAGTTGAATTGGAGGGCCAGATCGGAATGCAGGTATAGCCGCCCACTTGGTGCCACGGGGTTCAGTGATGTAAAACCATTCCCGTTGCCATAAGTCAGAAGATTATGTGAAGGATCCTCTTAGTCAGGGAGCATTGATAAGTTTGCCCACTGTAGCACCACCGCACTCTGCTCGTCCCCCGTCGACTACCTTCGGCTTCACATTAAAGGTCTTAAGCCATAAGCCAAAGTGTGGGGGAATACAGAGGAAAGCTTCGCATGTGATAAGGAACGCCGAGATGTGAAGGAAGGAGTCCGGAGTTAGATCATGAAAATCTAGCCCGTAATAGAACATAAGCCCTCGAACAAAGGGGTGTAGGGCGAACCCTAGCCCTCGGAGGAAGTGGGAGATTACAACCCTCTTGCTGGATCTGGGAGTAGGAATAACCTGCCCTTGAGCTGGAAGCCTGTGGGGGATTTCCGCGGTTAGGTATCTGGCTGCCCGGAGCTTCGCGATGTCCTCCTTTGTGACGGTGGATGGCACCCACCGACCTTGAGGACTGGGGCCGGCCATGACTGGGAAGCTTGAAACAATTGAAACCTTGGGCGTTGGAGCTCGAGGTTGGAGAGGATGAGGAAAGGGTTGGCGTAAAGAAGCCAGACGGGCCCTAGTCCCTTTATAAAGGCAATAAATATCAAACACCTCCTCCTTGATCCTTGAAACCTGCCTATTCATAAGGAATCATGCCAACCGGATGGTTGGAATACCCATGCCCGTGTTGATGAGGATCCCGTAATAAGGGGACACGCTCTCTGCTTCGACAAGACGTGCCAATGAAATCGCGTATTGGAACATGGAACGGCGAGCAGAAAACGGTTCGATATAATAACCAGGTGGTGACCTGATATCACGTCACGAAAAAATTGTCAGCAGATTGGATTCGTGAAATATTATATTCTCTGCAGTGGCGTGTGGAACTTATTTTGCAGATCCGGACATGATCTTTATGTTCGAAGACTATGTCGGAGTATTCGGAGGAGGAACCCGCCTCGCAATGCCGAAGACAATCTGCGCGCCAGACACCTCATCATTGAAGCCTGGTTCAGGGGCTACTGAGGGAGTCCTGGACTAAAGGGTCCTCGGGCGTCCGGTCTGTTGGGCATGGGCCGGACTATTGGGCCATGAAGATACAAGATGGAAGACTTTCTCCCATGTCCGGATAGGACTCTTCTCTGCGGTGACGACAAGTCAGGCGGCCGGATATACTATTTCTTTTCTATGTAACCGACTTTGTATAACCCTAGTCCCCTCCGGTGTTTATATAAAATGGAGGGTCTAGTATGTAGAGACAATCATAATCAGATAGGCTAGACTTCTAGGGTTATAGCCATTACGATCTCATGGTAGATCAACTCTTGTAACCCCCATACTCATCAATATTAATCTAGCAGGACATAGGGTTTTACCTCCATCGAGAGGGCCCGAACCTGGTTAAACATTTTGTTCCCTGTCTCCTATTGACATCAACCTCAGACGCACAGTTCGGGACACCCTACCCGAGATCCGCCGGTTTTGACACCGACAGTGGCTCCCTCGATGGCCCGGTACAGCTCAACGGCAAGACCTCCAGGACAAGAACCTCGCGAGGGCCCAAGCCTCGCGAGGCGGACGACACCAAGACCTCCGAAGGGGGCGGCATCCCCAGGTTGCCTCCCGAGGAGCGGTGATTTCTGTGCAGGTACCCAGCCTCACGAGGTTGCGATGACGTGAGCCATGACGACCATGGCCAGGTGGGCGCGGAGGAGACCGTTTCCTCTTTGGTGCTAAGGAGGCAAGGACATTTGCAGGTTCCCAAGGAATCCCCCAAAGGTTTCAATCCTAGTGCAAAAAGACCAAGACCAGCAGGACGGATGTCATCACCGAGCCCACCGTAGCGTCACGACCAGAAGCTTTGCAGGCGAAGACCACCTTTCATTAGTATTAGATGTACTTCTTGTCCCCTTTCGAATTGGCCACTGTGGGATCTCTTCCTGCCTAAGTTTTGAGGGAAGAGGACCGAGGCCACTATAAATATAGGTTAGACACCACCATAGAGGAGGAGATCCTTTCCACCCTGACCATCACATCCCTCGCTGAGGCTGTTCATCCACTGTACTTGTTCATCCTCAGCCCCTCATGAGGCCAATCCACCACAAAGCAGGAGTAGGGTTTTCCACCGCAAGGCGGCCCGAACCTGGGTAAACTGCTGTGTTCGTCTTCGTCCATGCTTGAGCATGTACCCGACAAGGCTAGGCTGTAGGGCGACGAGCTTGAGACTTGAGAGGTTGAGATCTTCGCACACGCCCTAGTGTTCGAACCTTCTTGGGTCCGCGGAGCCCCGAATCCGACATTTGGCGCGCCAGGTAGGGGCGTGTCGAGGTCCTTTTTCTACCTCCGCTTCATCGACCCCATGACCAAAGCTCGTCAGGCCCGTGCTGAGCGTTAGGCCACGCGCGCCGCCCAGGCGACGCCCCTTGGCCGCGGCGCTCTTCATCGCCCCGTTCGCCCCGCGGCCAGCACCGCCAAAGGCGTTGCTGCTCGTCTACGGCACAACCTATCGGCGCCACCGACCGAGCGGTACGACGACCACTCTGGCATGCCTGCCTCCGGCCTCGCCGCGACATCGTCGCCTCGCACTCATCACGAGTTTACGAGCGTGGAAGCTACACTCTTCGTGGCGCATGAGCATCTACGCCACCACCCCACCAATGGTGTCTACGACGCCTGGCTCGATCAAGTTGCCGAGCTTCTCGACACCGCGTGTGGAGGCCTGGATCCCTCCCGCTTTCTGCAAGAGTCGCAACCCCCGCCCTGGGCCTGCGCTAGCCCTTGCCGCACCTGCTCATCCTTCAGGAGAGGACCCGGAAGGCCCCACAGGGGCCAGGTTGCGAGCTAGGTTTACCATCTAGCTCATGAGGTGCTCCCCGGATGCTGGACAGAGTAGGTTACCACCATAGGCCACCACCTGACCAGCGCGGTCGGACGGTGGCAGCAATGACCAATAAAGTGGAAGCATCGAGGGCTGACACCAAGGTGTCGGACGCCACTGCCCCCGCCGCACCATCAGCAAATCCACCCTGCGGTAAGAGCGAAGGCCGAGCGTGCCATTCCCGGCGGCTTGGTTCTCGAGATTGTCAGGACTCTGTGAGGTCGGGGCCTCTCGTGAGCCTCTCAACGCGGTGCTCCTGGCCGCGTCGCCGGCGAGGACAGCCCTCGTTTGCAACTCTTCTCTCCGCAACATATTGCAATAACCTTGGAACGCAGGTAGATCATGCTCCGGTGGCGCGCTTGCAGAACGACGGCCAGGTCGGGCACCCCGGCACAGAGCCCTCAGGAGCCCCAAGGTCAGGGACCTCGCGAGGATCTTGGGAGGAATCTTTGAACTCGCCGCAGGTTCGGCTAGGAAACCTGTGACCCATGCCATGGCTCACTCGCACCAACACAAGCAAGGTGCTCGCGAGGGCCCGATTCCTCCCCCTCCACAAGCCCGCGGGGCCACGCCGCGGGCGGCGGGGTTTCTCGCAAACCTATGCACTCCCTGACGATGCGCGTCGGGGTGTCGTTGTAACGCCCAAGATACGGCTATATCTCCCATGTGTCGAGGCATGACTTAGAGGCATAACCGCATTTTGGTTTAGTCGCAAGAAGGGTCATCTTCACACGATCTCATGTACAAGAACAAGGATAAGTAGATAGTTGGCTTATAATCGCCACATCACACAAAGATCAAATAATTCCTACATCATTTAGAGTACACACATAGTCCGACTACAGACGAATCCAAATGAAAAGAAGAAAACCCCAAATGCTAAATCCCGATCATCCCAACTGGGCACCACAACTGATCATACGGAAAAGACGCATAGTAACGGCCAAGGTCCTCATCGAACTCCCACTTGAGCTTGGTGGCATCACCTGCATTGGCATCATCAGCACCTGCAACTGTTTTGGTAGTATCTGTGAGTCACGAGGACTTAGCAATCTCAAAACCCGCGAGATCAAGACTATTTAAGCTTATGGGTAGGAAGTGATTATGAGGTGGAGCTGTAGCAAGCGCTAAGCAAATATGGTGGCTAACATACGAGTACAAGAGTAAGATGAGAAACTATGCAACAGTCGTAAACTAGAAGTGATCAAGAAGTGATCCTGAACTACTTATGTTCAAACATAACCCCACCGTGTTCTCTTCCCGAACCTCGTCGAAAAGAGGCCATCATGGTTACGCACACGGTTGGTGTCTTTTAATCAAGTCAAGTGTCAAGTTCTCTACAACCGGATATCAACAAATTCCCATCAGCCACATAACCGCGGGCACGACTCTCGAAAGTTTAAACCCTGCAGGGGTGTCCCAACTTAGCCCATGACAAGCTCACGATCCACAGAGACAATCCTCCATCGCGGGCCCCTTAGATCAGACTCAGAATCCCGGTGCACAAGATATTTCGACAATGGTAAAACTAGTCCAGCAAGACTTCCCGATGCATCGACCTAGCCTGATAGGAGTAGCGCAATCTCGTTCTCAGGGTACACCAGATGAGCTACGCGTACATGTGCCAAAATAACCCAAGTTGCCTTGGGGCGGCCCCGCACAGTGCGCTAGTTTGGACCAACACTCATGAGGAGCACTGGTCCGGGGGGATTGATTAAGTCCACGGGGTCCGGAAAATCCCTATGCAAGTTTTAGTTGTTATTAGGAAAATGGTAAAACCAAGGTTGGGCCTTGCTGGAGGAGTTTTATTCAAAGCGAACTATCAAGAGGGGCCCATAACCCCCACCGTGTTAGGGACGCAAAATCAAGAAACATAACACCAGTATGACAGAAACTAAGGTGACAAGAGAGGAAAAAAACACCAAGCAAAAGGACTAGCCTTCCACCCTTTAGCAAGTATATATATGCATTAATTAAAATAAGAGATATTGTGATAACCCAGCATATCCATGTTCCAACATGGAGCAACCTACAAGGCACCTGCAACTAGCAACGCTATAAGAGGGGCTGAGCAAAAGCGGTAACATAGCCAAACAACGTTTTGCTATGAAGGTGGGTTATAGGCTTGACATGGCAATATGGGAGGCATGATAAACAAGTGGTAGGTAGCGCGACATAGCGATAGCGCGAACAACTAGCAAGAAAAGATCGAACTGATATCAGGGGTAATGATCATCTTGCCTGCAAAGTTCTCACAGTTGTCGAAAGCTTGCTCCTCGTAAACGTACTCAATACGATCCTCGTTCACGAACTCGTCTCCTGGCTCTACCCAAAGCAAGAACACAAGCAACGGAACAACAATCAACCACGGTGCAATGCACAAACAACATGATGCAAGACATGTCATGGAATGCAAGATATGATGTGCAATGCATATGGGTACTCCGGAAGGGAAAAGATGATCATGGAATCAACTTGGCAAACCAAGCATGCCGCTGGAAAGATGGAGTGATTTCGGTCGAAATCGATATAAGGATCATCGGAAACGGATGAACGGTTTGCAAATGACGAGCAAAACAAGAACGATGCAAAACTGCGCTTAACAACATCATAGCACTTAAGATGCATCAAGAAACTATGCTACATCACTCCAACATAGCAACAAAGCACATGGCAGTGAAGTACAAGTGAAGCTTTACAAATCACAAACACCGAGCTCCTGCTAGAACTCACTAGAACAATCCTAAAACAACATGGCAAAAATGCCAATGACAATCAGGTTACCGAACTAGTGAAAATACTAAATATGGCATACACAGCATCAGGTAGCGATGTTTAGAGCTAGCAAACAACATGCTACAAGAACATATCATGGCAAACAAGGGCATGGCATGTTAGTACTAAAGGCAATGAACAAAACTCTCTTACTGAACTTTAGCCAAAGATGCACAGAAAAGATGGTAGCATCAATGCAAACATGGCAAGTGATATGAACAGTTTCACACAGAAGAAAAACATAGCATGGCAGAAATAAATTCATGATAGCAACTTTGCAAGATCATGCCACTCACCACAAAGCATTTCATGGCATCACAAGGTAACCCACAGTAATAAGACACATTTATGAAGCTAAACATGGCAAGGGCAAGCTCATAGGGTGCATGGATCTCTAGCAAAACACATGGCAAAAATGATCTTCATGTTAACAATCTGCCAGCAACAATGTTTAGCAAAAGTAGAGCATGGTAATGACAAGATACACTACTCCATAATTACAACCAGAGGCATGAATGGGCAGAGCATACCCATATCTTCAAAACACTCTTACTGAACTTCATCAAAATATGCATGGATCTCCTTGTGGCAACAAGTCAACATAGCAACAAAATGTAACAGGAAAAGACTTGAAAAAATACTAAGTGTCTAAAATCAGCAACATCATCTGGCCCACTTTGCATGCTTGTGCTAGTCACCACAAAGATCATAAAATATAAGGCTTGCACCACTGTAAAGATGGCATGAAGCTGCTCCTAAAACATGTAGACATGATGCTCAAAGGATGCACACACAAAATGCAATGAAAATTTCGAAACAACAAGTTATGGAGTCTAGCAGACAACATCATATAGCACTTTTGCAACGAAGATTAAGGCATCAATATGAACAGTAACATGCATGCAAATGACACTAACATGATGAGCATCACGAGACAAACATTTCGATATATCATACGCGTAAAATGGAGTTACGAGCATGGAGGTATGGCAAGTCAAAGAGGGTCACATGAGATAGGAAAACAAGGACTTAGAAGATATTTGCAAGCTCAGATCTAGGGTTGACCGGCGCAGAAACCGAGGTTCAACGGAGATCTCGTCGGAGATGGAGAAGGAGGAGGCCAGAGCTGCGGGAGGAGAGGTCGCCGGCGACGGCTCGGGTCGGGGCGGCGTCTGGCGACGGCGGCAGCGTCTCATGGCGGGCGCAGGAGGCGGCGAGCGGCACGGGCGGCGTCCGGTGGCGGAGATGCAGCGACGGCCGACGAGGTGGCGCGGTGGCGCGGTGGTCGGCGAGGCACGGAGAAGGGCGGTGCCGGTGACCGAGCGGAGGTGGCAAGGGGCGCTCGGGCGGCGGGGACAAGTGGCGGCGCATGCGGGCCTGGGCATGCCTGCCCTCGGTCCGGCGGGCCACGCGGCGGCGGGGGTGGGTCGACGGCCGCGTGGCAGGCTGCGGTTGGGTGAGGGCGGCGGAGCGGACACGTTCGGCACGGACGGATGTGTCAGGCGGCGCGAGGGGGAAGATTGCTAGGGTTTCGCCCATGATTTGAGGAGGGGGAGGTGTTTATATAGGTAGGGGGAGCTAGGAGAGTCCAAATGAGGTGCAGTTTTCACCCACCTGATCGTGATCCAATGAGGGAGAGCATGGAGGGGGTTTAGATGGGTTAGTGGGTTGTTGTGGAGGGGTGTTGGGCTGCAATGAGAGAGGGGCTTTTGCGGTTACCCGGTTAGCCGTTGGGGCATCAAACGACATCCAAATGGAACGAAATTTGACACGCGGCCTACCGGTGTTGTACCAAGGCCACTCGACAAATCTTGGCCCATTCCGAGAACGTTTTTCACCTGCTCACAAAATGAGATTTGTGAGGTGCAATGGGTGCATGTGTGAGTGTCGGATTCCGAAACGGACAACGGGGAAAAAGACCGAATGCATGAGACGAACACGAATGCAAATGAGATGCACATGATGACATGAGATGAAATGCATGACATGAACAAAATGAAAAACAAGGAACACAACCCAACCACAAAGGATATAACATATCACATAGCCGGAAATGGCAAGAGTTGGCGTTACAATTATGGAATGTTACATCCGGGGCGTTACAACTCTCCACCACTACAAGAGGATCTCGACCCGAGATCTAGGACTGAAGAACTCTGGATGTTCAGAACGGAGGCGATCCTCGCGCTCCCATGTGGCTTCTTGGTCAGAATGGTGAGACCACTTAACTTTCAGGAATTTGATCGACTTATCACGAGTTTTGCGCTCGGTTTCTTCAAGAATGGCAACGTGGTGCTCATGATAAGACAAATCTTCTTGGAGATCAATCTCTTCCAAGTTGATAGTGCGCTCAGGCGTCTTTAAGCACTTGCGAAGCTGTGACACATGAAACACATCATGCACATTTGTGAAGTTGGACGGAAGCTCGAGTTGATAGGCGAGGTCGCCTCTTTTGCCAATGATCTTGAAAGGACCCACGTATCTCGGTGCAAGCTTCCCTTTGATACCGAAGTGTTGAGTGCCTTTCATTGGAGAGACACGGAGATAGACATGGTGTTCGATGTCGAAAGCCAAGTCATGGTGCTTGCTATCATAGTAACTCTTCTGGAACGATTGTGCGACTTTGAGATTTTCACGTATGACTTTACACATTTCTTCAGCTTCTGTGATCAAGTCATTGCCAAGAAGTTGACGTTCACCAGTCTCGGACCAATTGAGAGGAGTATTACACTTTCTTCCATAAATAATTTCGAATGGGGCCATACCCGAACTTGCTTGGAAGCTATTGTTGTAGGAGAACTCGGAATATGGGAGACAATATTCCCACTTCATACCAAAAGAGATGACACAAGCTCTGAGCATGTCTTCGAGGATTTGATTGACTCGCTCGACTTGGCCACTTGTTTGAGGATGTAAGGCTGTGCTGAAGTGAATGTTGGTGCCCATGGCCTTCTGGAAAGAGTCCCAGAACTTAGAAGTAAAAATGTTTCCGCAGTCTGAAGAGATCAATTGCAGAATTCCGTGCAACGAGACAATTCTGGAGGTGTATAGCTCTGCCAACTGAGCTGCCGTGATAGATTATTTGATTGGAAGGAAATGAGCCACTTTTGTAAGCTTGTCGTTGACAATGAAGATTGCATCATTCCCACGCTTGAACTTTGGGAAGCCAGTGACAAAGTCCATTTTGATATGATCAAACTTCCATTCTAGAATAGCAAGAGGTTGGAGGAGACCAGCTGGTCATTAGTGTTCTGCTTTCACCCTTCGGCAGACATCACATTCATTCACGAATTGAGCAATCTCTCGCTTCATTCGAGTCCACCAATACGACTGCTTGAGGTCATGGTACATCTTCGAACTGCCTGGATGAATGGAAATAAGAGAATTATGCGCTTCATTCATTATGACCTTCCTTAGATCACCTTTAGGAACCACAATCTGGTCCTTGAAGAATAAGTTGTCCTTGTCATCAATGCGATAGCACTTGTATTTGGATAAGCCCTTGGCAATACCGTGTTTCACCTTCTTCACCATGGTATCAAGGAGTTGGGCCTCACGAATTTGGTCTTCCAAAGTTGGAGTGACTTGAAGGTTGGCAAGAAAACCTTGAGGAACAACTTGGAGGTTGAGCTTGTGAAAAGCTTTGCAAAGATCCAGTTGGAATGGCTTGAGAATTAAGCTGTTGCAATAAGCCTTTCTGCTCAAAGCATATGCAATGACATTCGCCTTGCTTGGAGTATATTCAATGCTTGGATTGTACTCTTGAATCATTTCGACCCAACGAGTTTGCCTGAGGTTGAGGTTGGGTAGAGTGAAGATATATTTTAGGCTCTTGTGATCGGTGAAAATGTCCACTTGCCTTCCCAACAAGAGATGTCTCCATGTTATTAATGCATGGACAACTGCCGCCAACTCAAGATCGTGAGTGGGGTAGTTCCTCTCATTTGGCTTCATCTGACAAGAAGTATACGCCACAACTTTCTTCTCTTGCATTAACATGGCAACGAGACCTTGCAACGAGGCATCACAGAAAACTTCGAATGGCTTGGACTCATCAGGAGGAGTTAGGACAGGAGCTGAGACACGCTTCTCTTTGAGAGTGTTGAAAGCAACATCACACTCATGAGTCCAGGAATACTTGACATGATTCTGGAGGAGGTTTGAAAGAGGTTTTGCAATCTTTGAGAAATTCTCAACAAACCTTCGGCAATAGCTTGCAAGACCAAGGAAACTACGGAGCTACTTGACATTCCGAGGAGGTTCCCAATTGACAATTGCAGAAACCATCTCTAGATTAATAGCAATGCCTTTGGCGGATATGATGTGGCCAAGGTAAAGAACTTCATGAAGCCAAAACTCACATTCGGAGAACTTCGCGTAGAATTGATACTCTCTGAGCTTGTTGAGCACCAAATCGCAAATGTTTGGCATGATCCTTCTTATTCTTGGAGAACACCAAGATATCATCGAGATACACCAGGACAAATTCATTGGTGTAGGGGTTGAAGATGAAGTTCATCATTCGAGAGAATGTTGGAGGGACATTGACAAGGCCGAAAGACATGACAGTATATTCGTAAGAACCAAAGCTTGTTCTGAATGCTGTCTTGGGGAAATCTTCTTCATGAATGTGAATCTGATGATAACCCATATGGAGATCAAGCTTGGGGAACACCTTTGCACCTTTGAGTTGCTCGAATAGCTCATTGATATTGGGAAGTGGGTACGTATTCTTGATTGTATTCTTGTTCAATGGACGGTAATCGAGGCAAAGTCAGTCCGTGCCATCCTTCTTTTGGACAAAAAGAACACCACAACCCCATGGAGATGAACTCGGACTGATCAGACCCAGACGCTCTTGTTCATCAAGCTGTTTCTTCAATTCCTTCAGCTCCTTTGGTCCAAGATTTTATGGACGCTTGCAAATGAGTTCAGTACCGGGCTCAAGATCGATAAGGAACTCAACTGGCCGGTGAGGAGGCATACTCGGAAGCTCTTCTGGAAAGACATCTTGGTACTCACAAACAACTGGAATCTAAGAAATAGTGTCTAACTCGCCCTTCTCATTGAGAGAGAACAACCGAATGGTTTCGTCACGAGCGGCATAGATGATAACATCCTCAGAAGAGTGTGTCAATTTAATTTCCCTGGCGGCACAATCAAGAGCAGCCTTGTGCTGAGAAAGCCAGTCCATGCCAAGAGTTAGAACAATATCAGAGTCGCTGAGAACAATTGGGGAAGCCAGGAATTTATAATTGCCCATCTTGATGGTGACATCCGGAATGAATACATTAGAGCTCATCAAAACACCCGAAGAAACGACACGCAACGGCTTCGAAAGTACTTGTGAAAACAAGTCATGCTTCCAAACGAAAGGTCTTGAAATGAAAGAATGCGATGCACCAGAATCAAATAAAAATTTAGCAGGAATATCATTAACTGGGAGATTACCCATGATCACTTCTGAAGAAACCTCTGCTTGAGCTGCATTCACCATGGTCACCTTTGCAAACTTTGGATTGTGCCTAGCCTTCCACCCTTTACCAAGTACATAAATGCATTAATTAAAATAAGAGATATTGTGATAACCCAACATATCCATGTTCCAACATGGAACAATCTGCAAGGCACCTGCAACTAGCAACGCTATAAGAGGGGCTAAGCAAAAGCGGTAACATAGCCAAACAACATTTTGCTAGGAAGGTGGGTTAGAGGCTTGGCATGGCAATATGGGAGGCATGATAAAAAAGTGGTAGGTAGCGCGACATAGCGATAGAGCGAATGATACGTCTCCAATGTATCTATAATTTTTGATTGCTCCATGCTATATTATCTACTGTTTTGGGCAATATTGGGCTTTATTTTCCACTTTTATATTACTTTTGGGACTAACCTATTAACCGGAGGCCCAGCCCGGATTTGTTGTTTTATGCTTATTTCAGTGTTTTGAAGAAAAGGAATATCAGACGAAGTTGAAACGGAACGAAATCATCTGGAGAAGTTATTTTTGGAAGGACACACACCTGATGCACTTGGACCCCACGTCAGAAGGTATGGGAGCTGCCCACGAGGGTGGGGGGTGCGCCCCCTACCTCGTGGGGCCCCCGTGGCTCCCCTGACGTGGTTCTTCTGCCTATATAACTCCATATACCCTAAAACTTCCAGAACAGAACATAGATCGGGAGTTCCGCCGCTAGAAGCCTCCGTAGCCACCAAAAGTCAATCAGGACCCTGTTCCGGCACCCTGCCGGAGGTGGGAACCCTCACCGGTGGCCATCTTCATCATCCCGGTGCTCTCCATGACGAGGAGGGAGTAGTTCTCCGAAAGCACGAGTGCTCCCTAGGTGGTTTTGATAATTGATGACAACATATCTCTTGTTGGACTAACATTTCTATCTAGCATGTTTCAGATAAGTTCAACAATGGAGTGGCATGGACTAAAGGTTTTGGGAACTCCTTTAAGATGCTAAGGACAAAGGATTGGCTAAAGCTTCAAGCTCAAGACTCTTCATTTTACATTTTAGTGATCCAAGATCACATTGAGTCCATAGGAAAAGCCAATACTATCAAGGAGGGATGAGGTGTTGCTTAATGAGCCTCTTGCTTCATGTGCTTAATGATATGCTCCAAAATCCTCAACTACTTTCCCATATCCACATATGACCTAAACCCTAAGCCAAACTCGGTCCTACCGATTCTTTCTATCCGGCGCCACCGAGTTTCACTTGTCATAAGCCACTGCCAAACCCTAGCAATTCGGTTCTACCGATAGGGATCTCGGTCTCACCGAGATGGGATTGCAAACTCTCTGTTTCCCTTTCGTAACTTTTCGGTCTCACCGAAAGAGCGAATCGGTCCCACCGAGATTGCAATGTAAATTCAGTGTTTCCTTTTTGTAATTTTTCGGTCTCACCAAAAGAGCAAATCGGTCCCACCGAGTTTGCCTGACCAACTCTCTGGTTAGCTAATTACCAAAATCGGTCTCACCGAGTTTGTGTAATCGGTCTCACCGAGATTACGTTATGCCCAAACCCTAACCATATCGATCCTACCGAGTTGCATGTCAGTCCCACCGAAAATCTCTAACGGTCACTAGGTTTACCTTTTCAGTCCGACCGAGTTTTTTGATTCGGTCCCACCGTGATTGGAAAACTGTGTGTAACGGTTGGATTTTGTGTGGAGGCTATATATACCCCTCCACCTCCTCTTCATTCGTGGAGAGAGCCATCAGAACACATACACAATTCCAACTCATATGTTCTGAGAGAGAACCACCTACTCATGTGTTGAGACCAAGATATTCCATTCCTACCATATGAATCTTGATCTCTAGCCTTCCCCAAGTTGCTTTCCACTCAAATCTTCTTTCCACCAGATCCAAATCCTATGAGAGAGAGTTGAGTGTTGGGGAGACTATCATTTGAAGCACAAGAGCAAGGAGTTCATTACCTACACACCATTTGTTACTTCTTGGAGAGTGGTGTCTCCTAGATTGGCTAGGTGTCACTTGGGAGCCTCCGACAAGATTGTGGAGTTGAACCAAGGAGTTTGTAAGGGCAAGGAGATCGCCTACTTCGTGAAGATCTACCGCTAGTGAGGCAAGTCCTTCATGGGCGATGGCCATGGTGGGATAGACAAGGTTGCTACTTCGTGGACCCTTTGTGGGTGGTTGCTTCTTCGTGGACCCTTTGTGGGTGGTTGCTTCTTCGTGGACCCTTCGTGGGTGGAGCCCTCCGTGGACTCGCGCAACCGTTACCCTTCGTGGGTGGAGCCCTCCGTGGAGTCGCGCAACCGTTACCCTTCGTGGGTTGAAGTCTCCATCAACGTGGATGTAGGATAGCACCACCTATCCGAACCACGGGAAAACATCCGTGTCTACAATTGCGTTTGAATTCTCCAAACCCTTCCCCTTACATTCTTGCAAGTTGCATGCTTTACATTCCGCTGCTCATATACTCTCTGCATGCTTGCTTGATATGTATTGTGTATGTTGAAATTGTGCCTAAAACTCCACTCAAACCAAAAAGGCCTAAAATTTGCAACTTTAGCACTAAGTGTCTAATCACCCCCCCCTCTAGACACATCTACTTCTAGATCCTACAAGTGGTATCAGAGCTTTGGTCTCCATTGCCTTGGTTTAATCACCATTGGAGGAAGATGGATGTGTCTACTTTAGGGAGTCTTAGACATAGAGTGCCTATTCTTGATGGAGAGTATTTTCACGAGTGGAAAAATGAGATGCTTGTAATCTTCAATGAATATCATTTGAACAAGTATATTGCTAGTCCTTGTGCACCTCACATTGATCCTTTGCATCCTACCCTAGATGAAGATATTGACATGATTCGCAATCTTAGAACTATTGAGCTCATCATTAGAGGATTGCCCAAAAATTTGATTGCTAGTTTGCCTACTCTTAATTGTGCCTATACTATATGGAAATTTCTTGAGGAACGATTTCCCGATCATTCCTTGAAAACTTTGGATGAAATTCTCCATAAATCTATTGCCTTGAGTAAGATGAACTCTAGTGATCCTAGTTTTGGTAATTGTCTATTTGAACTTACCAATCTTAAGCATGCTAAAGGAGATGTTGGAATCATTAGTGATATCATATTCGAAGCTATAAGAATTCATAAAAGTGACCACTTTGATGATCATTTATCTAATGAATTACCCTCTTTAGGAAATGATGAGTCACAAGATCATGATGAACATGGATACTATGATGATGATGATGATAGTGACTTCGATCTTGATGATGCAATGAGACATTTTGGTCTTATGGCAAATCTTCGGGGATATGAATCAGGAGGAAAGGAATGGGTTCTTGATAGTGGATGTACTGATCATATGACCGGAGATGAAGAGATGTTTCGTGAGCTTGCTGAAAATGACGGCCCTCGAAAATATGTCACCTTTGGTGATAATTCAAAGGGTAAAGTGGTTGGCCTTGGTAAGGTGGCCATCTCACATGATAGTTCCATTCAAAATGTCATGCTCGTTGAATCTCTCGGCTACAACTTACTTTCAGTATCTAGACTTGCTGATTTCGGTTTGAATGTCCTATTTACTGAGGTAGATTGCCAAGTATTTCGTCGAGACAATCATAAAATGGTCTTTACCGGTATGCGTAGAGGTGATCTTTACATTGTCGATTTCTCTAAAAAGGCACAACCTAAAACTTGCTTTGTTGCTAAATCCTCAAAAGGTTGGTTGTGGCATAGACGACTAGGTCATGTTGGCATGAGAAACCTTGACAAGCTTATTAAAGGAAATCATATCCTTGGAGTTAACGATGTCATATTTGATAAGGATAGACATTGCAGTGCTTGTCAAGCAGGTAAACAGGTTGGAGGAAGACATCCCGTGAAGAACATCATGACCACAAGGAGTTCACTCGAGCTACTTCATATGGATCTTTTTGGTCCCAACGCCTACAAGAGTCTCGGTGGAAATTCTTTTGGTCTAGTTATAGTTGATGATTTTTCAAGATTTACGTGGGTGTTCTTTCTTAATGACAAGTCGCAGGTCCAGAAGATCTTCAAAAACTTCACTAGGAAGGCCCAAAATCAGTTTGACGTGAAGATCAAGAAGGTTCGGAGTGACAATGGAACGGAGTTCAAGAACGCAAATGTGGACACCTTTCTTGATGAAGAAGGGATTTCACACGAGTTCTCGGCTACGTACACACCTCAACAAAATGGAGTCGTTGAGAGGAAGAACCGGACGCTCATCGAAATGGCAAGAATGATGCTTGATGAATACAAGACGCCGAAGCACTTTTGGGCAGAAGCGGTTGAGACAGCTTGTCACGCAACAAATCGCTTATATCTTCACAAGCTACTCGGCAAGACGGCATACGAGCTTCTCACCGGTAACAAACCCCAAGTTGGATACTTTCGAGTATTCGGCTCAAAGTGCTACATTCTTGATAAGCATTGTCGTTCAAAGTTTTCTCCTAAATCTCATGAAGGTTTTCTACTTGGTTATGGCTCAAACTCTCACACTTACCGTGTCTACAACAATTTCACCCGAAAGGTTGAAGAGACAGTAGATGTGAAGTTTGATGAATCTAATGGCTCGCAAGTAGAGCAATTGCCAATTGATGTAGGAGACAAAGACCCTTCAGAAGCAATCCAAGACTTGTCCATTGGCAAAATTCGTCCAACGGAGGTGAAGGAGAGTACTTCATCCGTCCAAGTGGAAGCTTCTACTTCATGACAAAGTGAACCAAGAATTGACACGGAAGCATCCACAAGTGGGACACACCAAGATGAAGAAAACGAGGAAATACATCAAGACGAACATCAACAACCTCCTTCTCCTCCACGACAAGAGAACGATGACGTCAACAATGAAGAAGGCCAAGAAGAAGAACAAGATGAAGAAGATGTTCAACGAAGACCCAAGCAAAAGCTCTCACGAGTTCGAGCAAGAATTGCCAAAGATCATCCCGTCGAGCAAATCTTAAATGATATACAAACCGGGAGAATCACTTGCTCAAAGACTCGTTTAGCTAACTTTTGTGAAAACTATTCATTCATCTCTAGCATTGAACCTATGAAGGTTGAAGAAGCATTGGAAGATCCAGATTGGATAAACACTATGCATGAAGAGCTACACAACTTTGAGAGAAACCAAGTTTGGACATTGGTTGAGAAGCCCGACAACAACCACAACATCATTGGTACAAAATGGGTGTTTCGCAACAAGCAAGATGAAGATGGACAAGTGGTTCGCAACAAAGCACGTCTCGTCGCCCAAGGGTACACACAAGTCGAAGGTATGGACTATGGTGAGACATATGCTCCCGTTGCTAGACTTGAGTCCATTCGCATATTACTTGCCTATGCTAATCACCATAATATCACCTTGTACCAAATGGACATTAAAAGTGCTTTTCTAAATGGTGAAATAGAGGAGGAATTTTATGTCAAACAACCTCCCAGCTTTATCAATCCTAAGAAACCAAATCATGTTTACAAACTTCACAAAGCTCTTTATGGTCTTAAACAAGCTCCTAGAGCATGGTATAAATGCTTGACCAAGTTCCTTGTTACAAGTGGTTTTGAAATTGGTAAAATTGATTCTACTCTTTTTACTAAAAGGGTTAATGGAGAACTATTTGTATGCCAAATTTATGTTGATGATATCATATTTGATTCAACTAACCCTCTCTTTAGTGAAAAGTTTGGAAAGCTTATGTCAGAGAAGTTTGAGATGTCTATGATGAGTGAACTCAAATTCTTTCTCGGTTTGCAAATCAAGCAAACTAAGGAAGGTACATTTGTCTCTCAAACGAAGTACACCAAGGACTTATTCAAGAAGTTCAATATGCAAGAATGCAAAGGTATGTCTACACCCATGCCTACTAGTGGACATAATGATTTGACCAAAGATGGTGAACCGGTTGATCAAAAGGTTTATCGCTCTATGATTGGTTCATTGTTATACCTATGTGCTTCACGTCCCGATATTATGCTAAGCGTGTGCATATGTGCACGATATCAAACTGCTCCTAAAGAATGTCATCTTAAGGCTGTGAAAAGGATAGTGAGATATTTAATCCATACACCAAATTTTGGCATTTGGTATCCTAAGAGGTCTTCTTTTGATCTTGTTGGCTATTCCGACTCGGATTATGCCGGAGACAAGGTTGATAGAAAGTCCACTTCGGGTACTTGTCAATTTCTTGGTAGATCTCTTGTGTCTTGGTCTTCCAAGAAACAAAACTCGGTATCCTTATCCACCGCCGAAGCGGAATACATTGCCGCTGGTTCATGTTGTGCTCAATTACTTTGGATGACCCAAACTCTTAAAGATTATGGGATTTATGTGAAACATGTTCCACTGCTTTGTGACAATGAAAGTGCTATCAAAATTGGTCATAATCCTGTACAACATTCTCGAACTAAGCATATTGAAGTTCGTCATCATTTCATTCGAGATCATGTTGCTAAGGGTGACATTAATCTTAAGCATGTTCGCACCGATAAGCAATTAGCGGATATATTTACTAAACCTCTTGATGAGAAAGTGTTTTGCAGGTTGAGAGGAGAATTGAACATCATTGATGCTTCGAACTTGGAGTAGAAACTCCATTGGATACATGCAAGACATGAGCTTATGACTAATCCATGATATATCTCTTATGATAACTATCTTATGTCTTGGATATATTTGCACCTTGCATGTTGTCTAACCCATGTAGGTGCTTGGTTGAATCTAATTCCATGAGATTGCGACTCACTCACATCTTGAGCAATCTCTACATCACCAAGACTCTACACAATGGTGGTTGAAGACAAGGAAGCACAAAACCATTCAAACATATCCTTTGACAAATTCTATGTTGAGCTTCATGATTGTCATTTTTGGATACACAAGTGCTCTTCCTTGCAAGAACTAACCCATGTAGGTAGATGAACTCAAACTCCAAGTGGTGCTCCCAACTCTTGATGAGCTACATCAACCTTGAGCACCCACACAAGTTCAACTACATGAGCAAGAACCACACCACCACCCAAGGTATGTTATTCCATCTTAGAGAAGCTTTACTCCAAGACATGAGTCAAAGCAACTCAACAAGATGTGAATACATCAAGATGCTTAAACGAAAAATGGTAACCCCATTTTGAGCTTAAACGATGAGTATGACCTATGATCAAGTGTTCTCACTTGACTCCTAAGTCAATATACTCTAACATAGGTGACTATGTCACCGCCCAACTCTAGATGAAGTTCTCTTGTGTTCTTTTCTGTGTTATTGCATTTGTCTCATGCATGTTTAGTTTCTTTCTCTTTTAAAAAAAACTCCATCCAGATCTTTCAGTTTCTTCTCTTTTCTCTTTGTTTTTGTTCTGCATTTTCTGCATTTAATTCCTTGCAAATCCTTCAGGTAATTCATTGCAAATCTTTGTGAGATCCTACATGTCTAGTGAGCTGAGGTGACAAGTGTTTTTCTCTGTGTAAACTCGGTTTCACCGACTTGCAATTTTTGGTCCAACCGAATCTTTTCGGTACCACCGAAATATGCCACTCGGTGCCACCGACTTTGCAATCATAAAAACAGTTTGCCACTTGTTCTACATTTCTTCTGATCCAGCTCCACTCAATGAATCTTGTCCTCTACAAGCATCACAATTTTATCCTTTGCTTTGTGCTGAGTCTCAAGGACCAAACCTATACGACGGATTCCAGAAAGCCCTTCTTGGAAATTGATGTCAAAGGGGGAGAGAGAGTCTCAAGGATCCCAGATGTTGTTAAGGGGGAGAGAGAGATTTCCCAGATGTTATTAAGGGGGAGAGAGAGATTTCCAGGGAGAGAAAATACTCAACGATCCCAGATGCTTGATGTTCAAGAGGAGAGATGTCACATGTCTTTGTGGGGGAAAGACATGTTCATATACGCTTTTTTGCATTAAGTTCTATCCATTTGTATCTTTCAGCTCTGATTTTCTGTTCCCCATCTTCTCCCAATATCCCATGTAAGATTCAGGGGGAGCAAGAAACCTAAGGGAAAGAAATGAGTCAAATTCATTGCATATCTTTATTCTTGGGGACATGTTGAATCCAATGTGGTACCTTGAACTCACTCTCTACATGTCATCCCAGTCTTGGTATTCTTGTGGTTTCTTTTGTTTGCCCTGGCTAGTGGATGTACATGTGTTATCTAACTTTGTTTGTGCAGGTTCATTCCATCCTAAGCCAACTCAAGACCACAAGGTAAGTATATGCATCAAAATCATGAGTATGAGGAGTTCTTGCTTATGTACATACTGTTTGCAAGAAGGACTCATGAGCATGAAGGTATTTTCCTTGATAATCTTTTGCTCTGATGCATATGGCCAAGATACATGTAACACATTGCCTACTCTGTCATGGTTATGCTCTCACATGCCTCTATATTTCATATTTACATGAGTGCATACATGTAGGGGGAGCCTATGCTTGTTACATGTCCTTCCAAAGCTTTACTTGCTGTTCTTTATATCTTTATCTAAAGCTTTGATGTATGTTGCCATCAATTACCAAAAAGGGGGAGATTGAAAGCACAAGTGCTCCCTAGGTGGTTTTGATAATTGATGACAACATATCTCTTGTTGGACTAACATTTCTATCTAGCATGTTTCACATAAGTTCAAGAATGGAGTGGCATGGACTAAAGGTTGTGGGAACTCCTTCAAGATGCTAAGGACAAAGTATTGGCTAAAGCTTCAAGCTCAAGACTCTTCATTTTACATTTTAGTGATCCAAGATCACATTGAGTCCATAGGAAAAGCCAATACTATCAAGGAGGGATGAGGTGTTGCTTAATGAGCCTCTTGCTTCATGTGCTTAATGATATGCTCCAAAATCCTCAACTACTTTCCCATATCCACATATGACCTAAACCCTAAGCCAAACTTGGTCCTACCGATTCTTTCTATCCGGTGCCACCGAGTTTCACTTGTCATAAGCCACTGCCAAACCCTAGCAATTCGGTTCTACCGATATGGATCTCGGTCTCACCGAGATGGGATTGCAAACTCTCTGTTTCCCTTTCGTAACTTTTCGGTCTCACCGAAAGAGTGAATCGGTCCCACCGAGATTGCAATGTAAATTCAGTGTTTCCTTTTTGTAACTTTTCGGTCTCACCGGAAGAGCAAATCGGTCCCACCGAGTTTGCCTGACCAACTCTCTGGTTAGCTAATTACCAAAATCGGTCTCACCGAGTTTGTGTAATCGGTCTCACCGAGATTACGTTATGCCCAAACCCTAACCATATCGGTCCTACCGAGTTGCATGTCAGTCCCACCGAAAATCTCTAACGGTCACTAGGTTTACCTTTTCGGTCCGACCGAGTTTTTTGATTCGGTCCCACCGTGATTGGAAAACTGTGTGTAACGGTTGGATTTTGTGTGGAGGCTATATATACCCCTCCACCTCCTCTTCATTCGTGGAGAGAGCCATCAGAACACATACACAATTCCAGCTCATATGTTCTGAGAGAGAACCACCTACTCATGTGTTGAGACCAAGATATTCCATTCCTACCATATGAATCTTGATCTCTAGCCTTCCCCAAGTTGCTTTCCACTCAAATCTTCTTTCCACCAGATCCAAATCCTATGAGAGAGAGTTGAGTGTTGGGGAGACTATCATTTGAAGCACAAGAGCAAGGAGTTCATTACCTACACACCATTTGTTACTTCTTGGAGAGTGGTGTCTCCTAGATTGGCTAGGTGTCACTTGGGAGCCTCCGACAAGATTGTGGAGTTGAACCAAGGAGTTTGTAAGGGCAAGGAGATTGCCTACTTCGTGAAGATCTACCGCTAGTGAGGCAAGTCCTTCGTGGGCGATGGCCATGGTGGGATAGACAAGGTTGCTACTTCGTGGACCCTTTGTGGGTGGTTGCTTCTTCGTGGACCCTTTGTGGGTGGTTGCTTCTTTGTGGACCCTTCGTGGGTGGAGCCCTCCATGGACTCGCGCAACCGTTACCCTTCGTGGGTTGAAGTCTCCATCAACGTGGATGTAGGATAGCACCACCTATCCGAACCACGGGAAAAACATCCGTGTCTCCAATTGCGTTTGAATTCTCCAGTCCCTTCCCCTTACATTCTTGCAAGTTGCATGCTTTACATTCCGCTGCTCATATACTCTCTGCATGCTTGCTTGATATGTATTGTGTATGTTGAAATTGTGCCTAAAACTCCACTCAAACCAAAAAGGCCTAAAAGTTGCAACTTTAGCACTAAGTGTCTAATCACCCCCCCTCTAGACACATCTACTTCTAGATCCTACATTCTCCCTCGGGGCGGAGGGTATGTACCAGTAGCTATGTGTTTGATCTCTCTCTCTCTCTCTCTCTCTCTCTCTCTCTCTCTCTCGTGTTCTCGAGATGATACGATCTTGATGTATCGCGAGCCTTGCTATTATATTTGGATCCTATGATGTTTCTTCCCCCCTCTACTCTCTTGTAATGAATTGAGTTCCCCCTTTGAAGTTATATTATCGGATTGAGTCTTTAAAGATTTGAGAACACTTGATGTATGTCTTGCCGTGGATATCTGTGGTGACAATGGGATACCGCGTGCCACTTGATGTATCTTTTGGTGACCAACTTGCGGGTTCATGAACCTATGCATAGGGGTTGTCACACGTTTTCGTCGTGATTCTCTGGTAGAACTTTGGGGCACTCTTTGAGGTTCTATGTGTTGGTTGAATAGATGAATCTGAGATTGTGTGATGCATATCGTATAATCATACCCACGGATACTTGAGGTGACATTGGAGTATCTAGGTGACATTAGGGTTTTGGTTGATTTGTGTCTTAAGGTGTTATTCTAGTACGAACTCTAGGGCTGTTTGTGACACTTATAGGAATAGCCCACCGGATTGATTGGAAAGAATAACTTTGAGGTGGTTTCGTACCCTACCATAATCTCTTCGTTCGTTCTCCGCTATTAGTAACTTTGGTGTGACTCTTTTCTGCATGTTGAGGGATAGTTTTATGATCCAATTATGTTAGTATTGTTGAGGGAACTTACACTAGCGAAAGTATGAACCCTAGGCCTTGTTTCCACACATTGCAATACCGTTTACTCTCACTTTCATCACTTGCTACCTTGCTGTTTTTATTATTTTAGATTACAAATACTATTATGTACTATCCATATTGCACTTGTATCACCATCTCTTCGCCGAACTAGTGCACCTATACAATTTACCATTGTATTGGGTGTGTTGGGGACACAAGAGACTCTTTGTTATTTGGTTGCAGGGTTGCTTGAGAGGGACCATCTTCATCCTACGCCTCCTACGGATTGATAAACCTTAGGTCATCCACTTGAGGGAAATTTGCTACTGTCCTACAAACCTCTGCACTTGGAGGCCCAACAACGTCTACAAGAAGAAGGTTGTGTAGTAGACATCAAGATCTTTTCTGGCGCCGTTGTCGGGGAGGTTAGCGCTTGAAGGTATATCTTTAGATCTTTCAATCGAGTCTTTTAGTTTCTTGTTTTATCACTAGTTTAGTTTATAAAAGAAAACTACAAAAAAATGGAATTAAGTTTGTCTCATACGCTTCACCTTTTTAATATCTTTCGTGAGTATGATGGAAAGGATAATTGTGCTCAAGTGCTAGAAGAAGAAATCTATAAAATGTTTGGCACTAAATATTTGAATGATGAGCATGATTGCAATGTTGTTAGTATGAATTCCTTGAATATCCATGATGCTAATGATATGCAAAGCCACAAGCTTGGGGAAGCTATGTTTGATGAAGATGATACTTTTTGTCCCCCAAGCTTTGTTGAGCAAATTTATTATGATGAAAGCATGCCTCCTATCTATGGTGATTATTGTGATAACATGTATGCTTTAAATAAAAATAATAACCATGAAACTTGTCATCTTGATCTTAATTTTCAATTACATGATAGTTATTTTGTTGAGTTTGCTCCCACTATTATTCATGAGAAGAATTTTGCTTATGTGGAGAGTAGTAAATTTTCTATGCTTGTAGATCATGAAAAGAATGCTTTAGGTGCTGGTTATATTGTTCAATTCATTCATGATGCTACTGAAAATTATTATGAGGGAGGAACATATGCTTGTAGGAATTGCAATAATATCAAGTTTCCTCTCTATGTGCTTAAAATTTTGAAGTTATGCTTGTTTTACCTTCCTATGCTAGTTGATTATTGTTCCCATAAGTTATTTGCTCACAAAATCCCTATGAATAGGAAGTGGGTTAGACTTAAATGTGATAGTCACATTCTTCATGATGCTCTCTTTATGTTTCAATTCTTATCCTTTATGTGAGCATCATTGAAATCATCATGCCTAGCTAGGGGCATTAAACGATAGCGCTTGTTGGGAGGCAACCCAATTTTATTTTTGTTCCTTACTTTTTGATCCTGTTTAGTAATAAATAATTCATCTAGCCTCTTTTTATATGTGGTTTTAGTTGTTTAATTAGTGTTTGTGCCAAGTAGAACCTTTGGGAAGACTTGGGGAAAGTCTTGTTGATCATGCTGTCAAAAACAGAAACTATAGCGCTCACGAGAATTGCTGCCATTTTTATTTGGAGAGTTCTATTTAGTTAATTATATTTGCAGATGATTAATAGATAAATTCCTCAGGTCCAGAAATGTATTTGGAATTTTATGAGTTCCAGAAGTATACGTTTTATCCAGATTACTACAGACTGTTCTGTTTTTGACAGATTCTGTTTTTCATGTGTTGTCTACTTATTTTGATGAATTTTTGGCTAGTAAAATAGTTTATAAACCATAGAGAAGTTGGAGATATAACACCAATATAAATAAATAATGAGTTCATTACAGTACCTTGAAGTGGTGATTTATTTTCTTATACTAACGGAGCTTATGAGTTTTCTGTTAAGTTTTGTGTTGTGAAGTTTTCAAGTTTTGGGTAAGGATTCGATGGACTATGGAATAAGGAGTGTCAAGAGACTAAGCTTGGGGATGCCCAAGGCACCCCAAGGTAATATTCAAGGACAACCAAGAGCCTAAGCTTGGGGATGCCCCGGAAGGCATCCCCTCTTTCGTCTTCGTTCATCGGTAACTTTACTTGGAGCTATATTTTTATTGGCCACATGATATGTGTTTTGCTTGGAGCGTCAATTTATTTTGTTAGAATTTGCTTTATGTTATTTAGAATAATGTTTTGCATCTTTTATTTCAATAAAGTGGCATTGATAGCCTTTACTATGCCTATGTTACAAGTATACATGTTGCTGTTTGAAAACAGAAAGTTTACCGCTGTTGCAATAATTCCCTAGAAAAGTCAGAATGTGATAAAATGTTGAAACCTTTTGCATATTAAGCTCTGATAAATTTACTACAGTGGGAATTTTCTTTCATAATTTTTGGAGCTATGTAAGTATGGATGTTGCAGCATTCTTTACAGACTATCCTGTTTAGGCAGATTGCTGTTATGTTTGCATTGTTTGCATATGATTGCTTCTTTAATGATTCTATTTGAGGATAGGACTATTAAATATGCAGAGGCATTTAGTATGCAATGTTGGATAATAATTTTAGTAATTTGCTACAGTAGAGTATGATAAGGTTTTTGCAATGGTTTATGCAAACTTATCTCACGAGTCCTTGTTGAGTTTTGTGTGGATGAAGCTTTTGAGATTTAGGGAGACCGTGATATGAGAGGAATTAAGGAGACAAAATATCAAGCTTGGGGATGCCCAAGGCACCCCAAGATAATATTTCAAGAAGTCTCAAGCGTCTAAGCTTGGGGATGCCCCTGTTGGCATCCCACCTTTCTTCTTCAACAATTATCGGTTAGTTTCGGTTGATCCTAAGTTTTTGCTTCTTCACATGATGTTTGCTATTCTTAGAATGTCATTTTATTTTGCTTTTATTTCTGTTTGAATAGAATACCAAGGTCTGAAATTATTAAATGTTAGAGAGTCTTCACATAGTTGCATAATTATTGAACTACTCATTGATCTTCACTTATATCTTTTGGAGTAGTTTGTCATTTGCTCTAGTGCTTCACTTATATATTTTAGAGCATGGTGGTAGTTTTATTTTGAAGAAATAGATGAACTCTCATGCTCCACTTATATTATTTTGAGAGTCTTAATAGCATGGTAATTTGCCTAAAATCCTAATATGCTAGGTATTCAAGAATAATAAAGTTCTCTTATGGGTGTGTTGAATACTATGAGAAGTTTGATGCTTGATGATTGTTTTGAGATATGGAGATGGTGATATTAGAGTCATGCTAATTGAGTAGTTGTGAATTTGAGAGATACTTGTGTTGAAGTTTGTGATTCCCGTAGGATGCACGTATGGTGAACCGTTATGTAACGAAGTCGGAGCATGATGTGTCTATTGATTGTCTTCCTTATGAGTGGCGGTCGGGGACGAGCGATGGTCTTTTCCTACCAATCTATCCCCCTAGGAGCATGCGCGTAGTACTTTGTTTCGATAACTAATAGATTTTTGCAATAAGTATATGAGTTCTTTAAGACTAATGTTGATTCCATGGATTATACACACTCTCACCCTTCCACCTTTGCTAGCCTCTCTAATACCGCGCACCTTTCGCCGGTACCATAAACCCACCATATACCTTCCTGAAAACAGCCACCATACCTACCTATTATGGCATTTCCATAGCCATTCCGAGATATATTGGCATGCAACTTTCCACCGTTCCGTTTATTATGACACACTCCATCATTGTCATATTGCTTAGCATGATCATGTAGTTGACATTGTATTTGTGGCAAAGCCACCGTTCATAATTCTTTCATACTTGTCACTCTTGATTCATTGCATATCCCAGTACACCTCCAGAGGCATTCATATAGAGTCATCTTTGTTCTAGTATCGAGTTGTATCATCGAGTTGTAAATAAATAGAAGTGTGATGATCATCATTCAATAGAGCATTGTCCCAAAAAAAAGAGAAGAGAAAGGCCAAAGAAAAAAAGAAGGCCAAAAAAAGGGAAAATAAATAAAAAGGGGCAATGCTACTATCCTTTTTCCACACTTGTGCTTCAAAGTAGCACCATGATATAGCGAGTCTCATATATTGTGCTTCAAAGTAGCACCATGTTCTTCATATAGAGAGTCTCATATGTTGTCACTTTCATATACTAGTGGGAATTTTTCATTATAGAACTTGGCTTGTATATTCCAATGATGGGCTTCCTCAAAATGCCCTAGGTCTTCGTGAGCAAGCGAGTTGGATGCACACCCACCTAGTTTCTTTTGTTGAGCTTTCATACATTTATAGCTCTAGTGCATCCGTTGCATGGCAATCCCTACTCACTCACATTGATATCTATTGATGGGCATCTCCATAGCCCGTTGATACGCCTAGTCGATGTGAGACTATCTTCTCCCTTTTTGTCTTCTCCACAACCACCATTCTATTCCACCTATAGTGTTATGTCCATGGCTCACGCTCATGTATTGCGTGAAGATTGAAAAATTTTGAGAACATCAAAAGTATGAAACAATTGCTTGGCTTGTCATCGGGGTTGTGCATGATTTAAAAATTTTGTGTGGTGAACATGGAGCATAGCCAGACTATATGATTTTGTAAGGATAACTTTCTTTGGCCATGATATTTTGAGAATACATGATTGCTTAGTTAGTATGCTTGAAGTATTATTATTTCTATGTCAATATGAACTTTTGTCTTGAATCTTTCGGATTTGAATATTCATACCATAATTAAGAAGAATTACATTCAAATTATGCCAACTAGCATTCCACATCAAAAATTATCTTTTTTATCATTTACCTACTCGAGGAGGAGCAGGAATTAAGCTTGCGGATGCTTGATACGTCTCCAATGTATCTATAATTTTTGATTGCTCCATGCTATATTATCTACTGTTTGGGGCAATATTGGGCTTTATTTTCCACTTTTATATTACTTTTGGGACTAACCTATTAACCGGAGGCCCAGCCCAGATTTGCTGTTTTATGCTTATTTCAGTGTTTTGAAGAAAAGGAATATCAGACGGAGTCGAAACGGAATGAAATCAACTGGAGAAGTTATTTTTGGAAGGAAACACACCTGATGGACTTGGACCCCACGTCAAAAGATACGGGAGCTACCCACGAGGGTGGGGGGCGCGCCCCCTGCCTCGTGGGGCCCCCGTGGCTCCCCTGACGTGCTTCTTCGGCCTATATAACTCCATATACCCTAAAACTTCCAGAACAGAAGATAGATCGGGAGTTCCGCCGCCAGAAGCCTCCGTAGCCACAAAAAGTCAATCGGGACCCTGTTCCGGCACCCTGCCGGAGGGGGGAACCCTCACCGGTGGCCATCTTCATCATCCCGGTGCTCTCCATGATGAGGAGGGAGTAGTTCTCCCTCGGGGCGGAGGGTATGTACCAGTAGCTATGTGTTTGATCTCTCTCTCTCTCTCTCGTGTTCTTGAGATGATACAATCTTGATGTATCGCGAGCTTTGCTATTATATTTGGATCCTATGATGTTTCTTCCCTCCTCTACTCTCTTGTAATGAATTGAGTTTCCCCTTTGAAGTTATCTTATCGGATTGAGTCTTTAAAGATTTGAGAACACTTGATGTATGTCTTGCCGTGGATATCTGTGGTGACAATGGGATACCGCGTGCCACTTGATGTATGTTTTGGTGACCAACTTGCGGGTTCATGAACCTATGCATAGGGGTTGGCACGCGTTTTCGTCGTGATTCTCCGGTAGAACTTTGGGGCACTCTTTGAGGTTCTATGTGTTGGTTGAATAGATGAATCTAAGATTGTGTGATGCATATTGTATAATCATACCCACGGATACTTGAGGTGACATTGGAGTATCTAGGTGACATTAGGGTTTTGGTTGATTTGTGTCTTAAGGTGTTATTCTAGTACGAACTCTAGGGCTGTTTGCGACACTTATAGGAATAGCCCACCGGATTGATTGGAAAGAATAACTTTGAGGTGGTTTCGTACCCTACCATAATCTCTTCGTTCGTTCTCCGCTATTAGTAACTTTGGAGTGACTCTTTTCTGCATGTTGAGGGATAGTTTTATGATCCAATTATGTTAGTATTGTTGAGGGAACTTACACTAGCGAAAGTATGAACCCTAGGCCTTGTTTCCACACATTGCAATACCGTTTACTCTCACTTTCATCACTTGCTACCTTGCTGTTTTTATTATTTTAGATTACAAATACTATTATCTACTATCCATATTGCACTTGTATCACCATCTCTTCGCCGAACTAGTGCACCTATACAATTTACCATTGTATTGGGTGTGTTGGGGACACAAGAGACTCTTTGTTATTTGGTTGCAGGGTTGCTTGAGAGGGACCATCTTCATCCTACGCCTCCTATGGATTGATAAACCTTAGGTCATCCACTTGAGGGAAATTTGCTACTGTCCTACAAACCTCTGCATTTGGAGGCCCAACAACGTCTACAAGAAGAAGGTTGTGTAGTAGACATCAGCGAACAACTAGCAAGCAAAGATAGAAGTGATATCGGCAGTAATGATCATCTTGCCTGCAAAGTTCTCAGAGTTGGCGAAAGCTTGCTCCTCGTAAACATACTCAACAGGATCCTCGTTCATGAACTCATCTCCCGGCTCTACCCAACGCAAGAACACAAGCAATGGAACAACAATAAATCACGGTGCAATGCACAAACAACATGATTCAAGACATGGCATGTAATGCAAGATATGATGTATAATGCATATGGGTACTCCGTAAGGGAAAAGATGATCATGGCATCAACTTGGCAAACCAAGCATGCCACTGGAAAGATGGAATTATTTTGGTCAAAATCGATATAAGGATCACCGAAAATGGATGCACGGTTTGCAAATGACGAGCAAAACAAGAACGATGCAAAACTGTGCTTAACAGCATCATAGCACTTAAGATGCATCAAGAAACTATGCTACAACACTCCAACATAGCAACAAAGCACATGGCAGTGAAGTACAAGTGAAGCTTTACAAATCATTAATACCGAGCTCCTGCTAGAACTCACTAGAACAATCCTAAAACAGCATGGCAAAAATGCAAATGACAATCAGGTTACCGACTTAGTGAAAATACTAGCATCAGGTAGCAATGTTTAGAGCTAGAACATATCATGGCAAAAAAGGCATGGCATGCTAGTACTAAAGGCAATGAGGAAAACTCCCTTACTAAACTTTAGCCAAAGATGCACAGAAAAGATGGTAGCATCAATGCAAACATGGCAAGTGATATGAACAGTTTCAGACTTCAAAGAAAAACATAGCATGGCAGAAACAGATTCATAATAGCAACTTTGGAAGCTCATGCCAGTCACCACAAAGCATTTCATGGCATTACAAGGTAACCCACAGTAAGAAGACACATTTATGAAGCTAACCATGGCAAGGGCAAGTTCATAGGGTGCATGGATCACTAGTAAAACACATGGCAAAAATGATCTTCATGTTAACAATCTGCCAGCAACAATGTTTAGCAAAAGTAGAGCATGGTAATGACAAGCTACACTACTCCATAATTACAACCAAAGGCATGAATGGGTAGAGCATACCCATATCTTCAAAACACTCTTACTGAACTTCATCAAAATATGCATGCATCTCCTTGTGGGAACAAGTCAACATAGCAACAAAATGTAACAGGAAAAGACTTAGCAAAAATACGAAGTGTGTGAAATCAGCAACATAATCTGGCCTACTTTGCATGCTTGTGCTAGTCACCACAAATCTCATAAAAATACAAGGCTTGCACCACTGTAAAGATGGCATGCAGGTGCTCCTAAAAGATGTAGACATGATGCTCAAAGGATGCACACACAAAATGCAATGAAAATGACAAAACAACAAGTTATGATGGATTCCAGCAGACAACATCATATAGCACTTTTGCAACAAAGATTAAGGCATCAATATGGGAAGTAACATGCATGCAAATGACACTAACATGATGAGCATCAAGAGACGAACATTTTGATATATCATACGCGCAAAACGGAGTTACGAGCATGGAGATATGGCATGTCAAAGAGGGTCACATGAGATAGGAAAACAGGGACTTGGAAGATATTTGCAATATCAGATCTAGGGTTGACTGGCGCTGAAACGAGGTTCAACGGAGATCTCGCCGGAGATGGAGAAGGAGGAGGCCGGAGCTGCGGGGGGAGAGGTCGCCGGCGACGGCTCTAGTCGGGGTGCCGCCGGGCGACGGCGACGATGTCCGATGGCGGGCGCGGGAGGCGGCGAGCGGCCCGGGCAGCGTCCGTTGGCGGAGATGCGACGACGGTCGGCGAGGTGGCGCGGTGGTTGGTGAGGCGTGGAGAAGGGCGGCGCTGGCGATCGAGCGAAGACGGCGAGGGGCGCTCGGGCGGCGGGGACGAGTGGCGGCGCGGGGCGGCACGCGCGGGCCCGGGCGGGCCTGCCCTGGGTTCGGCGGGCCGCGTGGCGGCGGGGGCGAGTCGGCGGCCATGTGGCAGGCTGTGGTTGGGCAAGGGCGACGGAGCGGACACGTCCGGTGCGGACGGATGTGTCCGGCAGCGCGAGGAGGAAGATTGCTAGGGTTTCGCCCGTGATTTGAGGAGGGGAGGTGTTTATATAGGTAGGGGGAGCTAGGAGAGTCCAAATGAGGTGCGGTTTTCGCCCACACGATCGTGATCCAATGAAGGGGAGCATGAAGGGGGTTTAGATGGGTTAGTGGGCTGTTGTGGTGGGGTGTTGGGCTGCAATGAGAGAGGGGCTTTTGCGGTTACCCGATTAGCCGTTGGGGCATCAAACGACCTCCAAATGGAACGAAATTTGATAGGCGGCCTACCGGTGATGTACCAAGGCCACTCGACAAATCTTGGCCCATTCTGAGAACATTTTTCTCCCGCTCATGAAACGAGATTTGAGAGGTGCCACGGGTGCATGTGTGATTGGATTCCGAAACGGACAACAGGGAAAAAGACCGGATGCATGAGACGAACACGAATGCAAATGAGATGCACATGATGACATGTGATCAAATGCATGACATGAACAAAATGAAAAACGAGGAACAAAACCCAACCACGAAGGATATAACATATCACATAGCCGAAATGGCAAGAGTTGGAGTTACAATTATGGAATGTTACATCTGGGGCGTTACAGCCGTGCCTGGGACTCACTCCATCCCCGGTGGAAGGGCCGTACGACGGCCATTCCCTGCCGCGGCATGCGTGGAGGCAAAGGACGGGGTTCCCTACCCCATGGGCATGGAGCACCTTGCACCTCCCGAGGCTCTACATGTGACACTCTCACGTAATAATGAGTGGGGCTGTACACGCCCCGGAGTCCCCCGGCACTCCGCTCCATGGCCCCGCGGGGGCTCCCACCCATGCCCAAGTGGAAGCGTGATACGTCAATTTGCATCATGTTTTCCTACTCTTATTTATGATGTTGTTATGCATAATAATGCTTTATGGAGTAATTCTAATGCCTTTTCTCTCATAATATACAAGATTCACACAAAGAGGGAGAATACCGGCAGCTGGAGTTCTGGACCTGAAAAAGCTACATCAAGCCACCTATTATGCACAACTCCAAATGAGTAGAAACTTCACGGAGCTTTTTTGTGAAATATATAACAATTATTTGAGCAAATAACCACTAGAGGGGGCCCACCAGGTGGGCACAACCCACCTGGGCACGCCAGGGCCCCCAGGCGCGCCCTGGTGGGTTGTGCCCTCCTCGGCCCATATCTGGTGCCCCTTTTCTGGTATTTAAGTCATTTGGACCTAGAAAAAAATAAGTAGAGGACTTCCGGGATGAAGCACCATTATCTTGAGGCAGTACTTGGGCAGGAGCACTTCTGCCCTCCGGCGAAGCGATTCCGTCGGGGAACTTCCCTCCTGGAGGGGGAAATCATCGTCATCATCATCACAAACAACTCTCCCATCTTGGGAAGGGCAATCTCCATCAACATCTTCAATAGCACCACCTCCTCTCAAACCCTAGTTCATCTCTTATGTTCAATCTTTGTACCGGAACCTTAGTATGGTGCTTGTGGGTGACTAGTAGTGTTGATTACATATTGTAGTTGATTACTATATGGTTTATTTGGTGGAAGATTATATGTTCAGATCCATTGTGCTATTTAATACCCCTCTGATCTTGAGCATGGTTATCATTTGTGAGTAGTTACTTTTGTTCTTGAGGTCATGGGAGAAATCTTGTTGCAAGTAATCATATGAATTTGATATGTGTTCGATATTTTGATGGTATGTATGTTGTGATTCCATTAGTGGTGTCATGTGAACGTAGACTACATGGCACTTCACCTTATTAGGTCCTAAGGGAATGCATTGTGGAGTAATTATTAGATGATGGGTTGCGAGAGTGACAGAAGCTTAAACCCCGGTTTATGCACTACTTCGTAAGGGACAGATTTGGATATAAAAGTTTAATGCTATGGTTAGATTTTATCTAAATCCTTTTCTCGTAGTTCAGATTCTTGCGAGGGGGTTAATCATAAGTAGGAGGTTCGTTCAAGTAAGAACAACACCTAAGCACTGGTCCACCCACATATCAAATTATCAAAGTAGCGAACACGAATCAAACCAACATGTTAAAAGTGACTAGATGAAATTCCCGTGTACCCTCAAGAACGTTTTGCTTATCATAAGAGACCTTTTTGGCCTGTCCTTTGCCTCAAAAGGATTGGGCTACCTTGCTGCACTTTTGTTACCATTACAGTTAATTTCTCATTACAAATTATCTTGCTATCGAACTACTCGTTACTTATAATTTCAGTGCTTGCAGAGAATACCTTGCTGAAAACTACTAGTCATTTCCTTCTGCTCCTCGTTGGGTTCGACACTCTTACTTACCGAAAGGAATATGATTGATCCCCTATACTTGTGGGTCATTGAGAACCCACAAGTATAGGGGATGAATTGTAGCCTGTTTCGATAAGTAAGAGTGACCCAGAAGTTTAGGGGATCAATCGTATTCCTTTCGGTAAGTAAGAGTGTCAAACCCAATGAGGAGCTAAAGGTAGAACAAATATTTCCTCAAGTTCTATCAACCACCGGTACAACTCTACGCAAGCTTAACGTTCGCTTTACATAGAACAAGTATAAAACTAGAAGTACTTTATTGGTGTAACGGGATAGGTTTGCAAGAATATAAAGAGCATGTAAATAAAAACTAGGGGCTGTTTTAGGTAAATAAGCAATAAAGTTAGTATAGAGAGTGTGGAAAAGTGGTGGTAGGAGTTGTGAAATTGCGCCTAAGCAATTGACTACGTTACTAGACCGATAACAAGTTTTATGTGGGAGAGGCCACTGCTAGCATGTCATCCCTGACTTGGAATTCTATGCACTTATGATTGGCACTATTAGCAAGCATCCACAACTACTAACATTCATTAAGGTAAAACCCAACCATAGCATTAAGATATATTGGTCCCCCTTCAATCCTGTATGCATCAATTTCTATGCTAGGTTGAAGCTTCTGTCACTCTTGCCCTCCAGTACATAGTCCTATCAACATACAACTAACCCTATGGTGTGATCCACACGCGCGCTCATATGATGGGCACCAAAGGATAGCAACATAACCACAAGAAAATTAAACCAATCATAGCAATTCACCAATTACGAGAATGGATCTGTCTCTCCGTCTCTCTTTGTTTCTGCATTCCAGATTCTAGCCTTTCACCATTTCTTATATTCCCGGAGATCCGTAACTCCGATTGGGATGAAATTTTAACATGATTTTTATATGGATATTGGCTTTCTTGTGGTGAAAGAAGGGCACCAACCGCCTTACGTGGTGGCCACGAGGGTCAGGGACGCGCCCCCTGCCTCATGGACCCCTCGGGCATCATCTCGCATTGATTCTTCTTCCCCAAAATCACATATATTTCAAAAAAAATCTCCATAAGTTTTTATCCCGTTTGGACTCCGTTTGATATGGATTTTCTTCGAAACAAAAAAACATGCAACAAACAGGAACCGACACTGGGCACTGGATCAATATGTTAGTCCCAAAAATAGTATAAAAAGTTGCCAAACGTATATGAAAGTTGTATAATATTGGCATGGAACAATCAAAAATCAAAAATTATAGAGACGATGGAGACATATTAGCATCCCCAAGCTTAATTCCTGCTCGTCCTCGAGTAGGTAAATGATAAAAAAATTGATGGGGAATGCTACCTAGCATAATCTTGATCATGTAATCTAATCATGGCATGAAGATTGAGACACAAGTGATTCAAAGCAATAGTCTATCATTTGACATTAAGACAATAATACTTCAAGCATACTAATAAAGCAATCATGTCTTTTCAAAATAACATGGCCAAAGAAAGTTATCCCTACAAAATCATATGGTTTGGCTATGCTCCATCTTCACCACACAAAGTATTCAAATCATGCACAACCCCGATGACAAGCCAAGAAATTGTTTCATACTTTTGATGTTCTCAAACCTTTCAACTTTCATGCAATACATGAGCATGAGCCATGGATATAGCACTATAGGTGGAATAGAATATGATGGTGGAGGTTGTGTGGAGAAGACAAAAAGGAGAAAGTCTCACATCGACGCGGCTAATCAACGGGCTATGGAGATGCCCATCAATTGATGTCAATGTGAGGAGTAGGGATTGCCATGCAACGGATGCACTAGAGCTATAAGTGTATGAAAGCTCAAACTGAAACTAAGTGGGTGTGCATCCAACTTGCTTGCTCATGAAGACCTAGGGCAGTTGAGGAAGCCCATCGTTGGAATATACAAGCCAAGTTATATAATGAAAATTCCCACTAGTATATGAAAGTGATAACTCAAGAGACTATCTATATGAATAAGATGGTGCTACTCCGAAGCACAAGTGTGGTAAAAGGATAGTAACATTGTCCCTTCTCTCTTTTCTCTCATCATTTTTTTTATTTTTTTCTCTTTTTTTGTAGGCTTCTTTGGCCTTGCTCTCTCTTTGGGGCTTCTCTGGCCACTTTTATTTTGATAACCTCACATGGGACAATGTTCTAATAATGATGATCATCACCATTTTATTTACTTACAACTCAATATTACAACTCAATACTAGAACAAAATATGACTCTATATGAATGCCTCCGGCGGTGTACCGGGATATGCAATGATCTAGCGTAGCAATGATATCAAAAAATGGACAAGCCATGAAAACATCATGCTAGCTATCTTACGATCATGCAAAGCAATATGACAATAAATGCACAAGTCATGTTGTCGGTGTACAAAAAGAGGGGTACACTTTTTGTACCCCTATAACTGTGCACAGGCAGTCTGAGCCACGGGCACCACCACACTGAGCAAGGCAAGGGAGGTGAGCCAAGGTAAGGCCGAAGCTCAGGAGAAGTAGAACGACGCCAAGACCAAGACCGCAAAGAGCAAAGGGGACGAAGCGGTCCCCCCGGCAAGATCCGTGCTGGGAGGTGATTTTAGCAAACCCGGCAAGACCCTTGCCGTGGCAACTCGCCTCACACCTACGGAGTAAGTCACCCTTGAGTCCACTGCCCCCATGGGGCAAGGATTCAGGAGACATCCCCGTGGTGGCATGCGGATCTTTGTGAAGACATTCAAGATCAGATACACCCTTTAGAAGATGATGATCCTTGGCGGGATCCCAGCCATGGAGGACCACAAGGCCCCCGGCAAAAGCCTTGCCGGGGATGACAGCAGGCGCCACGGCAAGACCCTTGCCGGGGCCCCGGCAAGGCCCTTGCCAAGAACACCCGTAGGGTCACCATCAGGCCCACGCCAGTCAAACCTCCACCGCCGTTCGCATGCAGCTGCCGACCCAACCAGCTGGGCAGGCACCTGCGTGGCGGCATGCGGATCTTCATGGAGACCCACCACTGCGCCACCTCAGCTGCCTGCCTGCCTACATGGCACCGTGGGTGCCGCTGGCCAGGGCGCGTGTCGACACGAGAGGGAGCGGCGACGGACGAGATAGGGCTCTCCCCCGTCCCCGATAAAGCAAGGACACCTGGGCAAGACGCATTAAATGCGCCTTGTCATGTAATGCAAGGGATAACCTCACATCACTGTACCCTTTCCACCTCCTGTGTGCCACTGTGGCAACCCCTTTCCTATAAAAGGAGGCCCGAGGCGACCAGGAGGAGGATTCGGCTTTTTGGAGCTCCTCACGCCCCATAGCTAGCTCAAGAACACAGATATACAATCCACCAAAGCAGGAGTAGGGTTTTACGCATCCTCGCGGCCCGAACCTGGATAAACGAACCGTGTGCTATCTGTTTGATCCGCTCTTCTCACGACCCCGCGCCCCGCAACCGTAGTAGGGATTCTTGTGATCCCATAGGTGTCGTTCCCACCGACATCTTTGGCGCGCCAGGTAGGGGGCGCAGTTGTGAGAATCGGCTTTAGCAGTTAGTTCGACGCTTCTTCATCGTCATGGCGCCCAAGAAGAAGACGACGGTGGCGGTTGGCCCGTCGGAAGCCGGACATCCCGTCCCGACGCGGGCGAGCAGCGGACCGGTCGCAGAAAGGACCCGGGGCGCCGTTCGCGAACACCAACACCGTCCCAGCAGCCGGAGTTTGGGAGGCGGCGATGTTCGTGCGCCTGGTAACGGGCCGCACGCCGCCAAATCCAAAGACGGAGCCAGGCCCTCCACGGGTGGCGCGGGGCCTTCCAAGATCGCTGCCACCCCGCCCGAAGGCGATGCTATGGCCTCCAAGACTCCCATGCCGGCACCGACGGCGCGCTCCTCTCAAGCGGCGCGCGACGAACGGCGTAATCACGCCGAAGACCCCGGGCGTCGCCGCGGGAAGAGCCCCGAGCGCCACTCCCGGGAGGTAGAAGACCTGCCCGCTCGCTGAGGCACTGGTGAAGATGGCATGCGACCGCGGGGTCATGATAGAGCTCCTTCTGACATGGTCAGAAGTCGAAGCGTGTCGCGATCCGTGCAGGTTTCGCTGCCACCAACGCCATCAGAAGCCCTGGCGCGCGCGCAGTTGCTCCTCGATTTTCCTCCCACTACGAGGAAACTCGACGAATGGAGAGCCACTATCCGAAGCCTTGTTGCGGTGGCCAACAAAGACGAACCGAGTCCGGTGGAGCCCCCGGGTCGACGCTCCGACGGAGTCCCACGCACCAGTGGCAGGAAAGCCGGCGGTGCCGCGACCACGGTGCACTCGCCTCCTCCTCGCCCGGTACCGCGGACGCCAGCCCGTCGCGACGTTACGGGCGACGAAATCTCCATAGCGTCGTCCGACCCGCGGACCCACTGTGACCAGCGCCAAGTCCTTCGGGAACGAGAACATGAAGACGCTCGAACCACTATCGAGCGCCGGCGCGGAGCGCGCCACCAGTCAGACAGGCGAGCAGGGCCTGCTGTGAACCACCCGGCACCGGAGAGCCCTGGAGGCCTACCTTACGAGGTAGGCTGTCCGGCTTTTACCCGTGAGCTGCGGCAGTTCCAGTGGCCCACTCACCGCACCTTCAAACCTGACGTGGGCGAAAAGTACAGCGGCAAGACCCACCCGTCCGAGTTCCTCAGCATCTACACCATTGCGATGCAAGCTGCCGGAGCCCGCGACGATAAGGTGCTTGCGAATTACTTTCCGTTGGCTCTTAAACCCAACGCCATGTCATGGTTGATGCACTTGCCGGTAGACTCTATTTCCTCCTGGTCGGATTTGTGCCATGAGTTTGTGGGCGCCTTTACTGGAGGCCACCAAGCCCATGGCCAAGCGAGCGACCTGCACGTCATTCCCCAGAAGGGAGGCGAGAGTCTCCGCAAGTATATACAGAGGTTCAGCCGGATACAGTACAATATCCCTGATGTTCACCCTGCCGCCATCATCAGCGCGTTCCATCAGAACGTGCGTAACCGCAAGATGCGCGAAGAGCTGGCAATGAACAAGGTGAAAGATGTAGCAGAACTCTATGTTCTTGCTGACAGATGTGCCCGGGCTGAAGAGGGAAGGAAGTACCCCGGCGAAGACGCCGGCGTGGAAACCGACTCCTCAGATGAAGATACTGCCGCCCCGGCAAAGAAGGGTCGGCGCCACAACAGGAAGCGCAAAGGTAAAGCCGTGCTTGCCGTCGAGGGATCTGATGACACCGGCTCCACCAAGAAAACCAAGGCAGATGACCCCGGCAAGGAAATTGCCGGATGTGTCGCCTGCCGGGCCTTGGCGGTTGCCGAGAAGCCAGGAAACTCCGACAAGCGATACTGCAAGATCCATCGCACCAAAGGCCATGCTCTCCAAGACTGCCGACAGGTTGAGCTCCTCGCTGAGAAGCAGAGGGCTGAATATGAGAGGCGGGACAAGGAGAAGGGCCAAGACGGTGCTAAGGGGTCCGGCAAGAAGCGTGACGGCCAGGCGGGCCGTCGCGGCAAGGATAAACAACAGGAGAGGCCCGCCCGGGGCCGTGACAAAAAGCCAGAAGACGACGATCACGAAGAGGACGACGAATCCGGCGACCAAGAGTTTCAGAAAGCTACAGAGGCCATGTGCGTCGACGGCGGCGCCTCGCTGCATACTTCTCACCGCCAGCTTAAACAGTGGGCGCGAGAGATTACAGCGGCAGAGCCGTCGTTTGATGCCCAAAGGCCGCTGAAGTGGTCCAGCACACCTATCATTTTTGACACTGAGGATCACCCTGATCGCACTACTGCGGTCGGGTGCTTGCCATTGTTGGTTTCACCAACAATACGCAACCTCAAGGTGACAAAGATGCTAGTCGATGGCGGGGCCGGTCTGAACTTGATCTCGCCTGCCGTGATCGAGAAACTGCAGATTCCTGATGGAGACCTCGAAGAGACGGGCACGTTTCAGGGGGTCAACCCGGGAAGAAGCCAACCTAAGGGAAAGGTCACGCTGCCCGTGACTTTTGGAAGCAATCTGAACTACAGGACGGAGAGGATCGTGTTTGATGTTGCCAAGATCCCCTTGCCTTACAACGGGATCCTTGGCCGCCCAGCGCTGGCCAAGTTCATGGCGGCGTCACACTACGCCTACAACACCCTGAAGATGCCAGGACCTGTGACGATCATCACCATCCCCTCCGATAAGAAAGATGCGCTGATTTGCGCTGACCAACTATACCAGCAAGCAGTTGCAGCAGCTGCCGCCACTAGGGCACTTGCTCCTGCCGCTGGGACCCCGGGAGGGAAGAAGAAGAAGAAGACCGGTGAGACCTCGGACACCCACTCCGGCAAGCGCACCTCTTCGGAGTGTAGCGCTCCCGTCGAGGACGTGCCAGAGAGCTCCACCGGCGGAAACAAGAAGCCCAGGGCCATACCGCCGGGAACCAAGAAGGTTTCTGTCAATGAGGACGGCACGGGAGGGGCTTTCACCATAAGCTCCACCCTTGACGACAAATAGGAAGACGCGCTCGTCACCTTCCTGCGGGCGAATGTCGATGTGTTTGCATGGCAAGCTTCCGACATCCCCGGCGTTCCCAGGGAGGTGATTGAGCACCACCTTGCTGTCTGTCCTCATGCGCGGCCCGTCAAGCAGAAGGTCAGAAAGCAAGCTTTGGAACGACAAGAGTTCATCACAGAGGAGATCCGGAAACTGGAAGCAGCGGGTTTGGTAAGAGGAGTGCTCCATCCAACGTGGTTGGCCAATCCGGTCGTAGTGCGCAAGGCTAATGGGAAGTGGAGGCTGTGTATTGATTACACAGATATCAATAAGGCTTGTCCTAAGGACCCCTTCCCGTTGCCGCGCATCGACCAGATTGTTGACTCCACAGCTGGGTGTGATCTGTTGTCATTCCTCGATGCCTACTCCGGCTACCACCAGATCTTCATGACAAGAGAAGACGAAGAGAAAACAACATTCATCACCCCATGTGGTACGTATTGTTTCATGCGGATGCCTTTCGGGCTGAAGAGTGCTGGTTCGACGTTTGCAAGGGCGGTCCAGATTGGTTTTGAACCCCAGCTCCATAGAAATATGGAAGCTTATATGGATGACATAGTGGTCAAAACCAAGGACAGGGCAACCCTCATACCGGATTTGCAAGAAACATTTGCAAACCTGCGCAAGATCAATCTCAAGCTGAACCCTGAGAAGTGCGTCTTTGGCGTCCCGTCCGGCAAGCTTCTCGGGTTCTTTGTATCACAGCGTGGGATAGAGGCCAATCCGGACAAGATCAAAGCTATAGAGCAGATTGAAGCACCCAAGCGAATCAAGGATGTGCGTCGGCTTGCTGGTTGCGTCGCCGCCATGGGCAGATTCATTTCCAAGTCTGCCGAGCGCGCCCTTCCCTTTTTCAAGATCCTGAAAAAGGCGGGCCCGATGGAGTGGACGCCAGAAGCCGAAGCAGCATTGCAAGATTTGAAGAAGTACCTCTCCTCCGCGCCAATACTAGTTGCGCCTAGGCCACAGGAGCCGTTGCTGCTATACCTGGCGGCAACGAACCAGGTGGTCAGCGCCGCACTAGTGGCGCAGAGAGAGGTTGACGACGAGGTAATGGCAGCGACAGAGCCCGACACCACCAATGCAGAGACGACACAGCCAGTTGAAGTGCCGCCGAAGAAGAAAATGATGCAGCACCCGGTCTACTTTGTTAGTTCCCTCCTGCAGGGAGCTAGATCAAGGTACTCCGGCGTGCAGAAACTGCTCTTCGGCCTTCTTATGGCCTCGAGGAAGCTGCGTCACTACTTCCAGGCACACGAGATCACTGTCGTCACTCGCCTCCCTCTGCAACGGATATTGCACAATCCAGATGCAACGGGAAGAATTGTGGAATGGGCACTGGAGCTGTCCAGCTTTGGCCTCAAGTTTGAAAGTACTTCGACGATTCAGAGCCGAGTCCTGGCGGAGTTCATTGCAGAGTGGACCGCAACGCCTGACGAAGAAGCCCAAGAGACTGCTCTCCCCGGCAAGGAGGCAAGTTGCAGTTGGATCATGTACTTTGATGGAGCTTTCTCCTTACACGGCGCCGGGGCTGGCGTACTGCTTGTCGCGCCCACCGGAGAGCACCTCAAGTACGTGATCCAGATGCACTTCCCCAGGGAGGTGTCAACAAACAATACGGCAGAGTACGAAGGGCTGCTTGCCGGTCTTAGGATCGCGGCAGGACCTCGGAATCAAGAAGCTCATCGTCAGGGGCGACTCGCAGCTCGTCGTCAAGCAAGTCAACAAGGACTACCAGAGCCCGTTGATGAAGGCCTACGTCGATGAAGTGAGAAAGCTGGAAGAGCGTTTCGACGGTATACAGGCTGAATACGTTCCCCGAGCGGAGAACGATATCGCTGATTACCTGTCAAAACGCGCTGCCCTCAAGCTACCTGTGGAACCAGGTACCTTTGTGCTCCAGCTAACTCAACCATCCGTTGATCCATCAACAGAGCAGAACAAGAGGAGGAAATCAGGACCCGGCAAGTACTTTCCCGCCGAGCTCCCCGGAGCCGCCGGCAAGGATGTTGCCGGGGACACTGAACCCGCCACGGGACGGCTAGCTCCGGCGGAGCGTCAAGCTCTTGCCGTCGAGACAGCCGCTCCCATAGCGGAGGAAATGCCTTTAGTCCTCGCAGTCGAGCCCCAGGCTCCAGCGTGGGCACAACATACCGTCCAATTCCTACAAACAGGGGAACTTCCTGAAGAGCAGGAAGAAGCAGAAAAAGTAGCCCGTCGCTCTACCATGTACCAGTTCGTCGATGACGTCCTGTACAGAAAGAGGCCGAACGGTGTGAAATTGAAGTGTATCCCTCGGGAGGAAGGACTGGAGCTGTTGGCGGAGATACATGGAGGCATATGTGGATCCCACATCGGGTCAAGGGCCCTTGCCGGCATGGCATTTCGGCAAGGCTTCTTCTGGCCCACCGCCCTCCAGGATGTGAAGACACTAGTCACCAGGTGTGAAGCGTGCCAGTTCCATTCAAAGAAGCTTCATCAGCCAGCTCAAGCCCTTCAAACCATTCCTCTCTCCTGGCCCTTCTCGGTCTGGGGGCTCGACATACTAGGCCCTTTCCCCCGCGCTGTCGGGGGCTTTGAGTACTTGTACGTTGCAATCGACAAGTTCACAAAGTGGCCGGAGGTGGAGGCAGTGAGGAAGGTCACAGCTCAGTCAGCCGTCAAGTTCTTCAAGGGACTAGTGTGCCGTTTTGGTGTACCCAACAGGGTCATCACCGACAACGGCACACAGTTCACAAGCCGCACCTTCATGCAATATATCCAAGACCTCGGCAGCAAAGTCTGTTTCGCTTCCGTTGCTCACCCACGAAGCAATGGTCAAGCTGAGAGGGCAAACGCTGAAGTACTGCGAGGCTTAAGGACCAAGACCTTTGACAGGCTGCACAAGAGTGGAAGGCGCTGGATTGATGAGTTGCCGACGGTTCTTTGGTCGATCAGGACGACGCCAAATCGAGCCACCGGCCAGACACCCTTTGCCCTAGTATACGGGGCAGAAGCAGTTCTCCCCACTGAACTCATATACGGGTCACCTCGAGTGCTCGCTTATGATGAGCTTGAGCAAGAGCAACTGCGGCAAGATGACGCAATGCTCCTTGAGGAAGATCGTCTTCGGGTGGCTGTGAGAGCAGCACGCTACCAGCAAGCCTTGCATGGCTACCATAGCCGCAAGGTTCATGCCCGAAGCCTTGAGGAAGGCGACCTTTCCTTCGGCGCGTTCAATCGGCCAAGAATTCCAACAAGTTGACGCCAAAGTGGGAAGGCCCTTATCGGGTAATACGAGTCACCAGGCCCGGCGTAGTCCGCCTGGAGACCGAAGATGCCGTTCCGGTGAGTAACTCCTGGAACATTGAGCATCTCCGCAAGTTTTACCCGTGAGGCGCGGCTTGCCGGCCCCCCCGGCAAGCCACCTTTTGTACAAGCATTGCCAATGATGCATGTAACCCTTTGTACAAAGCCAGGCGCAGACCTTGAGCATAAATAAGTGAAGCGCCGGCGCCCTAAGTTATAGCATGCATGCTAGGTCGAGTCTCGTCCTTGGATAGGATTGATAGTGCTTAGCGGTGACTAACCCCTAGCTTAGTGGTCGAGTGTGCGTCTCATTGTCTTTCTTTTGTCTTCTTTGGTTCATAGGACACACGGATATCCGTGCCAAACCACTTGGGGAGGAAAAGAAGATGAACAGACCAGCATCTAGCCCCCGGCAAGCCAGCATTGCCGGGGGCTGCAAGAGCAAAGATTCACCCACGGCGAACCAGGGTTGCCGGGGGCTGCATCTTTAGATAAGTTCTTCATCCCTTACCATGCATTCCATTATGGACTAAGGTATGTGAAACCTCGTTTTCCCCTAAGCTACCATGCTCCCATAACTCTAGGCCCTAGGGCTTGTTCCTGGGGCCAAGTTTGGTCATAGTCATGGCAGCGAAAGGATGAAACAAGGAGCCAGAACCCGCCTCATCCCTGCCTCCGCCAAAGGCGTGAGGAAGGTCGAGCGAAGTGGGGAGACGGCAAGGCCTGTTGCCGGGCAAGGAAATGTTTATCTTCAAGATATCAAGGATTTACTCCTTGTCGTGGGTTCCACCCGCAAACAAATGACCCGGCAAGCATCCCTTTTTCATTAAAAACATTCCACTCAGGTACAGTCCATAGGGAATGAAAAACATGAATGATGGGATTACAAGTTTTAAATTCAACAAAGGCCCGAAGGCTTACAAACTAAAAAGAGATAAGGTGCCTGTAATCCCTTTCTTGTCCCTCTCCTCAGGAGGCAGGTCAAGGAGGCAAAAGAGACAAAAGGAGCGCCTAGGCGAGCTAGGGTTGGCAGAAGACACCAAGAGAACATCTTGGTGGCCGTCCAAAGGCTGGATGGTGATGGCGGCGCCGGAAGCAGAGCTCAACGACGAGGCGGCAGGACGTCAGCACACGTCGAAGGCGTCGGTGCCCGCGTACTCCGACTTGACGGCCTTGCCGCCCGCCCTCTTCCTCTTCCGCAGCCTCCCAACGCCAGCCGCCCAAGGAGACGACCCTGAAAAGTTCAGGGAGCCCGCGACGCGGATGATGGGGTCGCCGGTGCCGCACGGAGTGGCACTCGACACCTAATCGGACCTGTCATCCTGCCGCCTACTACCCTCGTCGTCGCTGCCGCTGTCCTCCTCGTCACTCCCGCCCGAGGAGGAGTCTTCACTATCAGAAGAGCTCTCCACGCAGCACCTTGCATGGGTCCCAAAGCACCCGAAGACCTTGACGGAGAGAAGGCCACCCTCCATCAGCTTAAAAAGGAGAGTGAGCCCCTCCGTCAAGCGGTGGATATGGGCAAATGTCCTCCATCCCCGACGGAGATACATCACGTGAGGGGCGGGGAAGTCGACGCGGGCCCGCGTGCCACTGATCCCCCAGCCCCTCATGTGCAGCCACAACGACTCCGGCGGATCCAGCTCCATCTCCCGCGCGAATGGAGTCGGGAGACGAAGGCGACGGCGAGGCAGCCGGCGCAGCCTGACGAAGAACTCGCAAGGGTCATCCCCAACATGGCCCTCCATGGGGGGAGGAACTGCTGGCGGAGGCGAGGCCGGCACACCGCCCCGTCCTCCTCTTCCCCGAGCGCCTCGGCCTCGCCCATGGCCTCACCCCTCCCCCTTCCCCTCGCGGCTGGCTCTGCCACCGCGGGTGCAGGAGAAGGAGGGACGCGTTGTCGAGCAGCGACCCTCGCCGCCACCGTTGAAGGACCAGGATTCCCTCTCTCCATGGCGGATGGAAGAGGGGAGCAGAAGCTGAAGGAAGGAGGAGATGAAGGAATGCGGGACGCCATCCCCCCTCCCGCTCTTTATAAAGGAACGGGGTGGGGGCTCGGCCGCCCCGCTCAGCCAATCAATACGCGGAAGGTGCAAGGAACTGGGACCGACCTGCCGCCCCAGCCCGCGGCGGCCCGGTTTCCCACCTCCACCGTTCGCCACCACAAGCGCATGAGAGCCACGTGGCAGGCGTGCAGGACTGAGGTGACGAGTGAGGCGACCTCTCCCCACCCCGTGATCGTAGGGAGTGGACGCCTTGAAGACCACGCCTCGGCCCCGTTCAGTAAATGGGCCGCGCCTCCACGCCTCCCTCCGTTTATGGGGAGGGCGCAAACCGCCCCCTTTACTACGACGTGACGCATGCATGCAGAGCTCAGCCCCATGCATGCCGCCCACGTCACACACGCCTACCCACGCCGCACCACGCGCGGGAAGCGTGGGAAGCACAGCGCGCGAAGAAACTTACCGCGGTAAAAACCGCCCTGCCCGCCCATGCACCGTTTTTGGGCCTAGCCCAACGACGCGATTGAGCTTACGTGTGGCCCAGGCCCGGGGGCTCCAATCGGTGTACAAAAAGAGGGGTACACTTTTTGTACCCCTATAACTGTGCACGGGCAGTGTGAGCCACGGGCACCACCACACTGAGCAAGGCAAGGGAGGTGAGCCAAGGTAAGGCCGAATCTCAGGAGAAGCTGAACGACGCCAAGACCAAGACCACAAAGAGCAAAGGTGATGAAGCGGACCCCCCCGGCAAGATCCTTGCCGGGAGGCGGTTTTAGCAAACCCGGCAAGACCCTTGCCGTGGCAGCTCGCCCCACACCTACGGAGTAAGTCACCCTTGAGTCCACTGCCCCCATGGGGCAAGGATTCGGGAGACATCCCCGTGGTGGCATGCGGATCTTTGTGAAGACATTCAAGATCAGATACACCCTTTAGAAGATGATGATCCTTGGCGGGATCCCAGCCATGGAGGACCACAAGGCCCCCGGCAACTTGCCGGGGATGACAGCAGGCGCCACGGCAAGACCCTTGCCGGGGCCCCGACAAAGCCCTTGCCAAGAACACCCGTAGGGCCACCATCAGGCCCACGCCAGTCAAACCTCCACCGCCGTTCGCATGCAGCTGCCGACCCAACCAGCTGGGCAGGCACCTGCGTGGCGGCATGCGGATCTTCGTGGAGACCCACCACTGCGCCACCTCAGCTGCCTGCCTGTCTACATGGCACCGCGGGCGCCGCTGGCCAGGGCGCGTGTCGACACGAGAGGGAGCGGCGACGGATGAGACAGGGCTCTCCCCCGTCCCCGATAAAGCAAGGACACCTGGGCAAGACGCATTAAATGCGCCTTGTCATGTAATGCAAGGGATAACCTCACATCACTGTACCCTTTCCACCTCCTGTGTGCCACTGTGGCAACCCCTTTCCTATAAAAGGAGGCCTGAGGCGACCAGGAGGAGGATTCGGCTTTTTGGAGCTCCTCACGCCCCATAGCTAGCTCAAGAACACAGATATACAATCCACCAAAGCAGGAGTAGGGTTTTACCCATCCTCGTGGCCCGAACTTGGATAAACGAACCATGTGCTATCTGTTTGATCCGCTCTTCTGACGACCCCGCGCCCCGCAACCGTAGTAGGGATTCTTGTGATCCCATAGGTGTCGTTCCCACCGACACATGTATATGATGATGGTGGAAGTTGCATGGCAATATATCTCGGAATGGCTATGGAAATGCCATGATAGGTAGGTGTCGGGGACATACCCCATGGTATGACCCGACCAGAAATATCACCCAACCAGACTTGGCGGTTTACTTGAGACCCGGTTTACACTTGGCGATTCAGTGGCGACCCGCCCTGACCAGACGGTTTATAAGCAACTTGCCTGAACATTATGACTCACTCGTAACCTGGCAGGCGGGACATACGGATGACAAGGCCCGAGGCCCAGAAGGCCGGTTTATGTTAATGGTGGGCCGGTTTAAGAGGAAAGGCATGAGGAATATTTATCTTACAAAGGAGTTAAGACCCGGACTTGTATCCGATTTGTATTAGATGGTAGACTAGTCCTAATCCTAATAGGACTCCACATGTAACCCGCCCCTCTAACTTATATAAGGAGGGGCAGGGAACCCCAAGGAGGGAGAGGTTTTTGACAAGTTAGGTTTAGACAGACAACTCAATAGCTCTCGAGATAGAGCTCCTTTGTAATCCTGATCATCATCATCAATATCAATGAAGCAGGATGTAGGCTTTTACGTCCACCGTGAGTGGCCGAACCTGGGTAAAACCTCGCGTCTCTTGTTCCACTCAACCCCTCTCAAGCTACCACATAGATGCATTGGCCTCGCGACTAAGTCCTGACACTAAGGACATCTGCCATGACAAATCCACAACAGTTGGCGCCCACCATGGGGCCTGCGCACGGCGGTGTTGAGTTCTTGAAGGGATTTTTCCAAAGAGTTGAGAAGCTCGTGATATGCTGGATGAAGAAAAGTCTGGGTAGAAGGAACAACATCGTCAATGAGCAGTCGGAACGGCGTGTACAAGACATGAAAAAATTTAGGGTTACATGTGATACGGCCGCCGCACACACCTTGGTAAATTCGCCGAGTCCCCAACAAGGGTTTTTGGCGATTCCATAATCAAATGTTACGTTGAGACGGATTGGGAATTTCCACTTCAATCATTCTATGTAACCCGCCGGTTTTCCGGTTGGAGATGTCTGCCACGTTCGCAGCGTCAGCAAAGGAAAAAATCAAGAAAAACAAAGGGTCATGTCTATCTGCACAGCCGCCGATCTGTGATCTACCAAGGCAGAGATAACCTACCCCGAGAAATTGCTAGAGTTCTTTTTTTGCTTGAAGTCCTGAGAATACTCGCCGGAGTAAAACCAGCTATCGACTACCAAAAGTGGAACGCTGGCTGGTCAAAAGACGGCTCTGAACCAAAACCAACACGGACCCATAGCTGGCCTCGCTTCGCCTCCGGCTCGGATCCATCAGCCGCTCTGAGCCGCCGTCGAGTCTCGCCGCTCCTGAACCGCCTCCCGTCCGTGTCAAGGTTGGACCTTGCCACGCCAAAGCTGATTGGCCTCGCGCCCCTGCTTCGTCGCTCACATCTGCTGTACGCGGGCTGGTCTTGGTCGTTTCAACCTGAGAGACGCTCGCGCAAGGCTCTGCGCTACCAACCGAGACGTTGTCGGAGAACCGCCCCGTGCTGACTGCCGAGCCGCTGCCGGAGAGACGCTCCACACTGCATGCCGAGCTGCCGTCGGAGAGCCGCTCCGCATGGACCTTGTGTTGAGCCGTCGGTAGTTGCCGCTCATGAGCCGGTGCCTCTCCGCTCAGAGCTGCGACCCTGCTCTAAATTGCAGGTTCCGCCCGCTGCCGCCGCGTTGGCCTTCTGCTCTGAGCCGGTCCCCCGCGTGTACTTCCTAATCCATGAATGCCTTTGGAAATCTGAGTTTATATATCCTAAGGTCGAGAAGTGGTGAAACAATCTTAGGCAGTAGTTTTCTTTTGTCCTGGTGAGCCCGGTTGTTGAAAAGATTAAATCAAGCCATATTCAGGTTAAGCAAACAACAACTAATATTGAAGTTCAGTTAGTATTAGCCAAGTTGGAAGTGTTTTGCCAAGTATGACACTACCAGTTAGCTTACCTCGAGTTGGTGGAACTAAATCTTGAAGGTCAACTGTCACCATTGACAAAGATGGTACTCTTAATCAAAAGCAGTCGCCTACTTAAAGCCTCCGAGGATGAGCTGCCCCTGCCTTGGAGCCGCTCTGTGTCAAGTTGCCAAGCTGCCAACGACCAGCCGTTTTCCTCTGCTGCTCTTTTCCACTATCGGGGCTTCAGACCGGCGTCTGCGAGCAAGCTGTTTTGCTCAGTCGCCGTGGAGGATTTTCAGAGCTAGATCGCAGAGATTTCTGTTCCAAAAGGTAAACAAGCAAGAGGAAGTTCTTGCCGGTGTTAAGTCAAGTTGATGGAACGGAGTCCGCAAATAAATAATGTTACGATTCTTAGTTTCTTCTTGACAATTGGTGGGTTGACTATTGTCAACATAGCTGAGCCAGCAGCTACTAAAGAGCATACAACTGCTATTCTTGTCATTGTCAAGAACACAAGGCATATCTGGCAGGCCCAGGAATCTGTTTTCCAGGTTGAGCAAGGCGCTCGTGTAGAGTCAGGCATCAAAGAAACCTCAAAGGGATTTGATCTATAAACAAGCGGATAAAGTGATATTTTCCATGATAAGTCCGGGAGATTTGAAGTTGATATTATTAAGGAGATTCTTGCCTTGACTAAAGGTGCAAGTGAGACAAGCAAGCTTGAGCCCAAGAAAAACTCTGTTGTTGCTCACTACTTTTGTTGATGAATTGTACAAAAAAGAGACCAATAGTACAGTTTTGGTTAATACTTCGGGAGACCGTCAATTCGACGTTGACCCGGAGGGTCCGTTCAGAATCATCCAGCTCCGGTTCTGCTGCGGTCGAGCTTCAAGTCGCGCTTCTGCCGTCGTCATTGTGACCTCGTGTTGAGCCAACCCGATCGACCTTGTTCTGAGCCATCGTGTTTCCCGTTGCTGTGATTGATGTCCTTTGCAAGGGCAGGGGAGAGTGGCTAAAATTGCATACTGGAAGTTGTTCACAAAACAGATCATCTAACGTCCAGACAAATCAGGTGATATCCATCTAAATCTATTTTCTTGGTATATATTGTTTTTATTAAGGAAACAATTACTTTGGTCCATATATTTTGATATACAGGACAATTATTCATTATAGACGTGGTTTATACCATGGGTACGGAGCATGCGCTGGCAACATCCTGCCCGGTGTTTGTCTGTGCCTTATTACATGATGAATGGACGCGTGCAAGACGCCGCCCTTACGGCCCGGTTTACATCAACTTGCTGGGACCGCACCTGCGATTGACTCGCCCGTCCGTATCGCTTACACCGCCATGGCCGACTCATCTGTCTATATCGCCACTGATGTTGCGGTCGTCTTTGCCGTTTGTTTCTCGCGGCCTGGTCTACATCAAGACACCAGGTCGTACATGTCTGCATGAGCTGTTTATTGAGTATGAGCAAGTCACTACTTGGGTAACCCGGTTTTCTTTCAACAAAATGGAGGCAAATTATCATATACTATCCACTACCGTCTGCACTGGGTGGTTCAATGGGCAGGCGCACAAGTCGCCGCCACTACAGTTTGGTTAACTTCAAATCGCCAGTTGGAAGGAACCATTGGCCGAGTTGCTGAAACGGCTCATACGGGATCATTTATAACCCGCCTCAACCTTCTGTGGATTCACATCGTGCTATCAACACCAATGATATACAACTTATGCCGGTTTATATCACAGTCAAATATGGAGAATCTCAAGCCAACTCCTCGAGTCGCCTTGAGACTCGGGGGCTACAATGATATGACTCAGCAAATGTTGCCGGTTTTCAGTGAATTCAAGAACCCCAGGACGTTAGAGGGAAAGATAACCCAGGCCTGGAGGCTACTACCATACCAATGAAAATTTAAAGGCGGTCAGAAAATTTTCGGTTCAAAATGAAGAATGCAGGTTTAAAATCCGGTTCAGGGAAATTTGTTCTCCCGCAAAGCTCTGAAGCTCTCCAATCCGGTTTAAGAATTTCCAGTTCAAAAAGAATTAATCTCTCGCAAGTTCGAGTTTAAAGGTCGTCAGAAAATTTCCGGCCGAAAATGAAGATTCCGGTTTAAAATCCGGTTCAAGGGAAAGCTATCTCCCACAAAGCTTTGAAGCTCTCAGTAGCCGGTTTAAGAATTTCCGGTTCAAAAAGAATAATCTCTCGCAAGTTCGAGTTCTCAGGAAAAATTAAAGGGACCAAAGAGAGTCTGTTGCAAAAGCACAGCTCAAACATAGGTGCCCCTTGAGTCTAGCTCACAATATCATTTGGGGGTTTGGTCGTATTCGAACCATAGCTACACCTCTTGATCCGGCTATCAAGCCAATATTATCATAAGAGCACAGCTCTGGTTACTTCGATAATCCGGATATCAAGCCAATATTATCATAAGGGGCCAAAGAGAGTCTGCTGCACAGCACAGCTCAAACATGGGTATCCCTTGAGCACAGCTCACAATATCACTTGGGGGCTATGTTCGAACCATAGTCAGACCTCTTGATAGGCTTAAGGCCACCAGGGAAATCACTTGGGGGCTCTGGTTGTATCTGAACCATAGCTTATACCCTCTTGATCGGCGTAAGGCCACCAGGATAATCACTTGGGGGCTCTGGTCGTATCCGAACCATAGCTTATACCCTCTTGATTGGCATAAGGCCACCCGGGAAATCACTTGGGGGCTATGGTTTCGAACCATAGCTACACCTCTTGATAGGCATAAGGGCACCAGGGAAATCACTTGGGGGCTTGGTCGTATTCGAACCATAGCTACACCTCTTGATCGGCGCAATGCCACAATTATGACTACTTGGGGGCTCTGGTCGTATCCGAACCATAACTTAAACCCTCTTGATCATACACATACATCATCATATATTGCATCATCATTACATCATCATAGCATGTATCATATGTCCACGGATATACCGGTTTATATGGCAGGAATCAGTTTTCAAACCAGATTATATTATTCAAATCTTTAATAGCCAACATTGCTAGATTTTTTATTATGGTTGTCAATAACCAATATTATGGTTGAGGTTTTCAAAGTCGCTTCAGCGCAATGGATATGATTTATTCTACAATGGAAGGAATAGTCCCGAGTCGCTGCAGGCTTACGACCCGGCACTTGGGGGCTACATTATTCAAATTGAGATTACATCAAATATGCAAGTCCCATGTCACTGCCAGCATGCACCATGACACTTGGGGGCTAATGCAGAGTCATTTTTTCATCACCTTATTGAAGACCCGACTCATCACATTATATGAGCCGGCCCTTGGGGGCTACCAATTGCTCCTGTCAAAAATTCAAGGTACACAAGTTTTCCATTATATTGAAGGGCCCACTCCTCAGTTGGTAAAGCACAAAGCTCTTAACCTTGTGGACGTGGGTTCAAGCCCCATGATGGGAGTTACATCATATGATGTTATTTTCAATGAAGTATATATAAAGTCCCAGCTCAGTATTATCTTACTGAGCCGGACCTTGGGGGCTACACATTGCTGATTCAAGTCTACATGATCATATTTATAGAGTCCCTGCTCATTATTGCATAATGACCCGGCCCTTGGGAGCTACACTGGTTGAAGTTTTTATGAGCGTAAAGGCAATTATAAGTCACAGGCAGCTGCAAGCATGACAAGCCGACACTTTGGGGCTACATATGTGGAATATTCAGTTTTGACTAGTGACTTAGATGAGCAATCTGGATTTCTTCAAAGGTTGCAACATTTATATTGAAGCAAGCCTTAAGCTATCACTATGTTCTCCTCTTAAGACTTGGGGGCTACAGGTAATATGCATATAAAGGAGGAACATTTTCAAATTCTCAGTTTTGAGCAAAGCAGGAAGATTAAGTGTGTGACCCAGTGTTGGTAACAATCATGACCCGGTGTCTATAACAATCATGACCCGGTGTCTATAACAGTCATGACCCAGAATTATCAGTTTTTATAACCCGACAATGGTGGTAATCATAAACCGGCAAGTTCTACATCTTCAAGCCGGCTGGATATCAGTTGAATATTTCAAAGACCAATATTTTTGTCAAGTCAGAGCATTGAAGGCCGACTCAAATGGATTCTTGATTTACAATATTTCTTATGCAAGCAAGTTGATTATGAAGCTGGTCTATTGACCCAGATTTTCTAGAAGAAGGAAATGACAAGGACTTAAGGATGTTCAGCTGCCGGTTTACAAGAATTTCTTAACCCGGGGCACAACCTGTCAAATTTGTTCTTGTGTTTATTTTGCAGCATAAGTTTACCATGGACAAATCCAAGCTAAACCGGGGGCTAATGTCGGGGATATACCCCGCGGTATGACCCGGCCGGAAATATGACCCGTCCGGACTTGGCGGTTTACTTGAGACCCGATTTACACTTGGCGATTCACTGGCGACCCGCCCTGACCAAACGGTTTACAAGCAACCTGCCTGAATATTATGACTCACTGGTAACCTGGCAGGCGGGACAGACAGATGACAAGGCCCAAGGCCCAGAAGGCCGGTTTATGTTAATGGTGGGCCGGTTTAAGAGGAAAGGCATGAGGAATATTTACTTTATAAAGGAGTTAAGACCCGAACTTGTATCCGGTTTGTATTAGAAGGTAGACCAGTCCTAATCCTAATAGGACTCCACATGAAACCTGCCCCTCTAACTTATATAAGGATGGGCAGGGCACCCCAAGGAGGGGGAGGTTTTTGACAAGTTAGGTTTAGACAGACAACTCAATAGCTCTCGAGACAGAGTTCCCTTGTAATCGTGATCATCATCATCAATATCAATGAAGCAGGACGTAGGCTTTTACCTTCACCGTGAGGGGCCGAACCTGGGTAAACCTCGCGTCTCTCGTTCCACTCAACCCCTCTCAAGCTACCACATAGATGCGTTGGCCTCGCGACTAAGTCCTGACACTAAGGACATCTGTCGTGACAAATCCACAACAGTAGGTATGGTGGCTGTTTTGAGAAGATATAAGGAGGCTTATGTGTGATAGGGCATATCATATCACGGGGTTTGGATGCACCGGCGAAGTTTGCACCGACTCTTAAGGTGAGAAAGGGCAATGCATGGTACCGAAGAGGCTAGCAATGATGGAAGGGTCACAGTGCGTATAATCCATGGACTCAACATTAGTCATAAAGAACTCACATACTTATTGCAAAAATCTATTAGTCATTGAAACAAAGTACTAACGCATGCTCCTAGGGGGATAGATTGGTAGGAAAAGACCATCGCTCATCCCCAACCGCCACTCATAAGGAAGACAATCAATAAATACCTCATGCTCCAACTTCGTTACATAACGGTTCACCATACGTGCATGCTACGGGAATCACAAACTACAACACATGTATTTCTACAATCCACAACTACCCACTAGCATGACTCTAATATCACCATCTTTATATCGCAAAACTATTGTAAGGAATCAAATATATCATATTCAGTGATCTACAAGTTTTATGTAGGATTTTATGACTAACCATGTGAATGACAAATTCCTGTCATCTCTCTAAATAGATATAAGTGAAGCAAGAGAGTTTTAATTCTTTCTACAAAAGATATGCCCACGCTCTAACAAATATAAGTGAAGCAAAAGATCATTCTACAAATGGCGGTTTTCTTTGTGAAGAGAAACAAGCAATCCAAACTTCAAATGATATAAGTGAAGCACATGAAGCATTCTATAAAGCCATACTCAAAAGATATAAGTGAAGTGCAAAGAGCATTCTATAAATCAACCATGGACTATCTCATACCAGCATGGTGCATCAAAGAAAATTGAAAACTAAATGCAAAAGACGCTCCAAGATTTGCACATATCACATGAACGAAACGAAACCAAAAACATACCGATACTTGTTGAAGAAAGATGGGATGCCTTCCAGGGCATACCCAAGCTTAGACGCTTGAGTCTCCTTGAATATTTACTTGGGGTGCCTTGGCCATCCCCAAGCTTGAGCTCTTTCCTCTCCTCCTTCTCCTCATATCGAGGCCTCCTCGATCTTTGATCACTTCATCCACACAAAACTCAACAGAAAGCTCGGTAAGATCCATTAGTACAATAAAGCAAATCACTACTCTAAGTACTGTTGAAAACCAATTCATATTTTGTTTTTTAATTTTATCTACTGTAATATAACTTTTCCATGGCTTAATCCACCGATAGAAATCGATAGTTTCACCAAAACAAGCAAACTATGCATCAAAAACAGAATCTGTCTTAAACAGGACAGTCTGTAGTAATCTGAACGTTCACCATACTTATGGTACTCCAAACATTATGAAACAATTAGGAAAAATAAAAAAATTGTATAGAAAGACAATGCAAAAAGTTTCAGAACCGTTTGATGTTCCAGTAAAACATGTAAAATCGCGCACTATAGCCAAAGTTTCTGTTTTGCACCGCACAAACCAACAAGCAATGTAAACATCCTAATGGCAAATCTTGGCACATTATTTTTATAATACAATGGATTTGTACTTTATAAAAGCACACAACATAAATAAATGACTCCCTAAAACTTCCGGATTGTCTCCCTGGCAGCGCTTTCTTTAAAGCCATTAAGCTAGGCATATAGTGCTCAAGTAATGGATCCACTCGGATCCCAATGTATATCAAAGCCAATTTTAATTAACAATGATTTGTGATTTAGTAGTGAGCACAAAGTAACATATATCATGCAACAATGAAGTCTAACTCTCTTCCTGTGCATCGGCATGTCATAAAAGAACAATTCATGCACACATAGTAAAGGCCAATGCATAGTATAAACAGTTTCTTGCAATTTTATTATATTGAAAACATGGAGATGCGGAGATGTAGTTCCTCTCTCATAATAATTGCAAGTAGGAGAAGCAAGAACATGCATATTATATCTATCAAAATCACCATGTGTAGTAGTAAAACACAACCCATCAATATAATCCTTAATAAGGGCAAACTTCTCCGATATAGTGTAGTCGGGAGAATTCAAAAAGATAATAGGACTATCATGCATGGGTGCAATAGCAACAATTTCATGTTTAACATAAGGAACTATAGCAAGTTCATCTCCATAAGCAGAATTCATATTGGCATCTTGGCCACAAGCATAGCAAGCATCATCAAAAAGGGATATTTCAAAAGAATCAACGGGATCATAACAATCGTCATAGCATTCATCCTTCGGTAAATTTGAAGGGAAATTAAACAATGTATGGGATAAAGATTTACTCTCATTAGATGGTGGGAACGGGTGATCAATCTGCTCTTCCTCCTTTTGTTCTTCGCTCTCCTCCTCATCTTTTTCATCCAATGAGCTCACAATGTCATTAATTTCTTCTTCCATAGACTCCTACAAAATATTAGTCTCTTCTTGGACATCGGAGGAGTCCTCAATATATGGTTTAATATAAGGATTTGATAATTATCATAGCATTATTTAAGTATGGCCAAATTTTCAGATTTGTAGAGAGTAGTATCACACTCTTCAAAAAGAGAAGCATTTTCACAAGGACCCCTAAAAGCAACAAATTCTTCAATTTGTTGAACATCATAGTAATTATAAACACCCTTAGTATACGAAGATATGATTCCATTATCACTAAACTCACATTGGTAAGGAAGGTGTTTCTTAGGGTCTTTAGAGCAACAAGTACAATCATATATTTCACATAAATTCCAAGCATAGCACTACAAACGATGAATTTGATCCAGTAAAAGTTTCCCCTTTTCAGATATGCGGTGTCGCACATAACAAGCATGCTCATCTAAAGATTTTCCCTCAACTAAGCTAGTTGGGGTTTCAGCCCGAGCACATAGGGATCGAAGCTTCAGTAGTGTGATAGATTTTGAGTGGTTCTTCAACCATTGGTTCAGTAGGTACCACTATTTTTTGGGTATTTTGTGTTTCCTACCCATAACTAAAGATAGAAAATAGGAGCACAAAATAAAAACCACTTAGTGATAAAGCAAACAAGCACACACGAGAATATTCACCCCACGCTATAACTCCCCGGCAACGGCGCCAGAAAAAGGTCTTGATAACCCACAAGTATAGGGGATCAATTGTAGCCTCTTTCGATAAGTAAGAGCGTCGAACCCAACGAGGAGCTAAAGGTAGAACAAATATTCCCTCAAGTTCTGTCGACCACCGATACAACTCTACGCACACTCAATGTTCGCTTTACCTAGAACAAGTGTAAAACTAGAAGTACTTTGTAGGTGTAACGGGATAGGTTTGCAAGAATATAAAGAGCACGTAAATAAAAACTAGGGGCTATTTTAGGTAAATAAGCAATAAAGTTAGTATAGCGAGTGTGGAAAAGTGGTGGTAGGAGTTGCAAAATTTTCCCTAAGCAATTGACTACGTTACTAGACCGATAGCAAGTTTTATGTGGGAGAGGCCATTGCTAGCATGTCATCCCTGACTTGGAATTCTATGCACTTATGATTGGAACTATTAGCAAGCATCTGCAACTACTAATGTTCATTAAGGTAAAACCCAACCATAGCATTAAGATATATTGGTCCCCCTTCAATCCCGTATGCATCAATTTCTATGCTAGGTTGAAGCTTCTGTCACTCTTGCCCTCCAATACATGGTCCTATCAACATACAACTAACTCTATGGTGTGATCCACACATGCGCTCATATGATGGGCACCAAAGGATAACAACATAACCACAAGAAAATAAAACCAATCATAGCAATTCACCAATTACCAATAGGACAACGAAAATCTACTCAGACATCATAGGATGGCAACACATCATTGGATAATAATGTGAAGCATAAAGCACCATGTTCAAGTAGAGGGTACAACGGGTTGAGGGAGATTGGACCGCTGTAGATAGATGGGGGAAGGTGATGAAGATGTTGGTGAAGATGACAGAGGTGTTGGTGCAGATCGTTGTCGCGATGATGGCCCCAGCGGCGTTCCAGCGCCACCGGGAGAGAGGGGAGAGAGCCCCCTTCTTATTCTTCTTCCTTGACCTTCTCCCTAGATGGGAGAAGAGTTTATCCCCTGGTCCATGGCTTCCATGGCGGGGGAGGGGCGAGAGCCCCTCCGAGATTGGATCTGTCTCTCTGTCTCTCTCTGTTTCTGCGTTCCAGATTCTGGCCTTTCACCGTTTCTTATATTCCCGGAGATCCGTAACTCCGATTGGGATGAAATTTTAACACAATTTGTATCCGGATCTTGGCTTTCTTGCAGCGAAAGAAGGGCACCAACCGTCTTACGGGGTGGCCATGAGGGTCAGGGGTGCGCCCCCTGCCTCGTGGCCCCCTTGGGCATCGTCTCGCGTTGATTCTTCTTTCCAAAAATCACATATATTCCAAAAAAATCTCTGTAAGTTTTTATCCTGCTTGGACTCCGTTTGATATGGATTTTCTGCAAAACAAAAAACATGCAACAAACGGAACTCACACTGGGCACTGGATCAATATGTTAGTCCCAAAAATAGTATAAAAAGTTGCCAAAGGTATATGAAAGTTGTATAATATTGGCATGGAACAATCAAAAATTATAGATACGATGGAGACGTATCAGTCATCAAGGCTCTTTTCTGGCGCTGTTGCCGGGGAGTGAAGCGCTCTTGGTAAGTGGAAATCGGTAAGGAAAAATTATTACTACGCGTTGTACTTTATTGTCACTTGTTACTATGGAGAACAATCCTTTGAGGGGTTTGTTTGGGGTATCTTCACCTCGACCGGAACCACAATTAGTTGCCCCTCAACCTACTACACCTACTGAAAATATTGGTTATGAAATTCCTTTGGGTATGATAGAACAACTGCTAGCTAATCCTTATGCAGGAGACGGAACTGAACATCCTGATATGCACTTGATATATGTGGCTGAAATTTGTGGATTATTTAAGCTTGCAGGTTTACCCAGGGATGAATATAAGAAGAAGGTTTTCCCTTTATCTTTGAAAGGAAAAAAGCATTGGCATGGAATAGGCTATGCGGTGATATTGGATCTTGGAATTGGCATCATTTTAAACTGGAATTTCACCAAAAAAGTATCCTATACATCTAGTTCATCGTGATCGGAATTATAGATATAATTTTTTCCATGTGAAGGAGAATGTATCGCTCTAGCTTGGGGGAGGATTAAGTGAATGTTATATTCATGCCCCAATCATGAGCTCTCAAGAGAAATTAGCATTCAGAATTTTTATGCTCGGCTTTCTCGTGATGATCAATCCATGCTCGATACTTCTTGTACTGGTTCTTTTATGAAGAAGACTATTGAATTCAGGTGGGATCTTTTAGAAAGAATTAAATGCAATTCTAAAGATTGGGAGCTCGATGAAGGTAAAGAGTAGGTATTAAGCTTAAGTTTGATTGTGTTAAATCTTTTATGAATACCAATGCTTTTCAAAAGTTTAGCACTAAATATGGACTTGACTCTGAGATAGTAGTCTCCTTTTGTGAATCATTAGCTACCCATGTTGATATCCCTAAAGAGAAGTGGTTTAAATATCACCCACCTATTAAATAACCGGTTGTGGTAAAAGATGAAACTATCATTTATAATGTTGACCCAGTTGTTCCTACTGCTTACATCGAAAAACACCTTTCCCTGTTAGGATAAAGGAACATGCTAAGGTCTCAACCATGGTCAATAAAAGCTATATTAGAGCACCTAGACGTACTGAAAAAATCAAGGTAGAAACTAGTGTTGCTACGGTTAAAGATCTCTTGGTAGAAAATATAGATGGGCATGTTATTTACTTTGGTAATGAAGCTGCTAGAATTGCCAAACCAGATGAAAAGGATAAACATAGACCTGTTCTTGGCATGCATGTTATCTCATTCAAAATAGGAGGCCACTATTATCATGGTTTATGTGACTTAGGTGCTAGCGTGAGTGCTATTCCCTTTACCTTACATCAAGAAATTTTGAATGACATAGCACCCGCTGAAATAGAAGACGCAGATGTTACTATTAAGCTTGCTAATAGAGACACCATCACACCGGTAGGGATTGTTAGAGATGTTGAAGTCTTGTGTGGGAAAATAAAATATCCTAATGATTTTCTAGTTCTTGGTTCCCCACAAGATGACTTTTGTCCCATTATCTTTGGTAGGCCTTTCTTGAACACCGTTAATGCTAAAGTAGATTGTGAGAAACAAACCGTCGGTGTTAGTTTTGGTGATGTGTCTCATGAGTTTAATTTTTCCAAGTTCAATAGAAAACATCATAAGAGAGAATTGTCTAGTAAGGATGAAATAATTGTTCTTGCTTCTATTGCCGTGCCTCCTACTGATCCACTAGAACAATATTTGCTAGACCGTGAAAATGATATGCATATGCATGAAAGAAATTAGATAGATAATTTTTTTTGAACAACGACCTCTGCTTAAACACAATTTGTCTATTGAAACTCTAGGAGGTCCACCTCCACCTAAAGGTGATCCAGTGTTTGAATTACAACAATTGCCAGACACTTTGAAATATGCTTATCTTGATGAAAAAAGATATATCTTGTTATTATTAGTGCTAACCTTTCAGAACATGAAGAAGAAAGATTATTGAAAGTTCTGAAGAAGCACTAAGCTGCTATTGGATATACTTTTGATGATCTTAAGGGCATTAGTCCCACTCTTTGTGAGCACAAGATTAATAAGGAACCTGATGCTAAACCCGTTGTTGATCACCAAAGATGTTTAAATCCTAAATGAAAGAAGTGGTAAGAACTGAAATACTGAAGCTTCTGGAAGAATGTATAATTTATCCCATAGCTGATAGTAGATGGGTAAGTCCTGTTCATTGTGTCCCTAAGAAAGGAGGTATTACTGATGTACCTAATGATAAAAATGAACTTATTCCACAAAGAATTTTCACTGGCTATAGAATGGTAATTGATTTCAAAAAATTAAATAAAGAAACTAGAAAAGATCATTACCCTCTGCCTTTCATTAATCAAATGCTAGAAAGATTATCTAAGCACACATATTTTTGTTTTCTCGATGGATATTGTGGTTTTTCTCAAAAACCTGTTTCACAACCTGATCAAGAGAACCACCTTTACTTGTCCTTTTGGAACTTATGCTTATAGACATTTGCCTTTTAGTTTATGCAATGCACCTGCTACTTTTCGAAGATGTATGACCGTTATATTCTCTTATTTTTGTAAAAATATCGTTGAGGTTTTCATGGATGATTTTTCTGTTTATAGAACTTCTTTTGATGATTGCTTAAGCAACCTTGATCGATTTTTGCAGAGATGTGAAGAAACAAATCTTCTTTTGAATTGGGAAAAGTGCCACTTTATGGTTAATGAAGGTATTGTCTTGAGGGCCCACTGTTAATGAAGGTATTGTCCTAGGAAAAGTGCCGCACATCAAATTATCATAGTAGCGAACACGAATCAAACCAACATGTTGAAAGTGACTAGATGAAATTCCCGTGTACCCTCAAGAACGTTTTGCTTATCATAAGAGATCGTTTTGGCCTATCCTTTGCCTCAAAAGGATTGGGCTACCATGCTGCACTTTTGTTTTCGTTACCGTTACTTGCTCGTTACAAATTATCTTGCTATCAAACTACTCATTACTTATAATTTTAGTGCTTGCAGACAATACCTTGCTGAAAACTACTTGTCATTTCCTTCTCCTCCTTGTTGGGTTCGACACTCTTACTTATAGAAAGGACTACGATTGATCCCCTATACTTGTGGGTCATCAAAGCCCCATGCTCCGCGCTGACGGATGACACGGTCTTACATCATCTTTGCCCACACCCAGTGGAAGCCACATGCTCCCCGTTGGCGGACGACACGGTCTTACAACGACTGAGGAAGTCCTGGATTAGGGGGTCCTCGGGTGTCCGGTCTATTCGACATGGGCCGTGAAGATAAAGCAAAAGACTATCTCTCATGTCCGGGTGGGACTCCTATATGCGTGTACAACAAGTTTGGTGTCCGGATGTACTATTTCCTTCCTGTGCAAACCGACGTTGTGCAACCCTAGGCCCCTCCGGTGTGTATATAAACCGGAGGGTTTAGTCTGTGGAGGCTATTAGAATAGTCATAGGCTAGACATCTAGGGTTTAGCCATTGCGATCTCGAGGTAGATCAACTCTTGTAACCCCTATACTCATCGAATCTGGGTAAACATCGTGTCCCCATTGTCCCTTGTTACCAGTGATCCTTAGACTCACAACTTGGGCCCCCCTACCTGAGATTTGCTGGTTTTGACACAGACATTGGTGCTTTCATTGAAAGCTCCGCTGTGTGGTCATGAAAAGTGATCTATGGCTCACCTTGTCATCAACAACGATATTACTTCTAGAGGGAGCCTAACTTTAAGTTAGGTCCTCCAGCTCGGCGGTTTCACCGTGGGTGCCCACATGGCCATCAAGCCGACAACGTCCCCCGTGATCGCCAAGCACCACCCCCGCATCGGTCTCAAATACTCCGAAAAGATGGATCCGAGGGACATCTCGTCCCTAATTGAGTTGCTGGATCACATCGCCGCCCTGGGGCTTTCAACGGACTATGATCGTATCGGGCTTAAACCCGACAAGAGGGAAATCAATCTCCCGCCGTCACCCACCTGGTAGCGGTCGTCGAGGAACGAACCGAAAACACTTCTTCCCCTAAATAGAAGACCAGCTATGTTCGGATCTCTGAACCCCTTGAACCAGATACTCATCCTTTGGATGGGACTCCATGTCCCCCGAACTCAAGGTCAGACATAGGGTCCGGGGAACACTCGGATCTTCCCGGGCCCGAACCGGTGACCTCGGAGATTGTAAAAGCTCCGAACACAATTTTGGGTCGGGATTCAAGTTTTAGCCCACCCATCCACCACAATGAATACTCTCCAAGTAATTCAGGTCCTCTAGACATATATGACCTGATGTATGTATGACAACAACCTCAGGAAATGGTCCATCACTTTTGGGCCAAATTCCTACTTGTCAAAAACAAGATTAAAAATTGTTGCGACGACGATGTAGTCTTGGTCTTTCATCGCAATTGTACTGACGAGGAATTCGGAATGCCCTCAACCGCCGTTGCATACAGAGTTTCACAGAACTATCACACGTAGTACAGAAGTACTGCATGAGGGAGAGCACATGGAAGGCCCAGAAAACCCAATTGGAACCTGCTGCCTTTAAGCAGTGCACTGCCCGGGCAAAACAGATACACCCTTATGAGGCATCCGACTATAAGCCCGTCGGCAAGAAAAACAAACCCTTTGCAGGATACAAGTCCATTCTTGACGAACTCCTCGACAAGCCCTGTCCGGTACAAGTGACGTCGAGCACTGACTCAACTCACAACCTTAGAGCTTATTGGGTACTCCGACAGGTAGCTAAAAGTGGCAAGGCCATCCTTACCACCACCACTCTAGAGAAGCACTCTTTGGAGGATGACGATTTTAACATCCTTACGGTCTTCGAGACTTTCTCTTCAAATAATCAGCGTAAGAGGGCACTCTGCGACCTCGCCAAAGTCCACCAAGTAACCACAGTGAGCCCATGGGATGACACAACAATAACCTTCACCGCTGACAACGAACCAAGGGCCCGATCAGTCCGAGCACCAGCCACTTTAGTTCTAAACCCAATTGTGGATGGCTTTCGACTTACCAAAGTGCTCGTGGACGGCGGCAGTGGGCTTAACCTCATCTACGAGGACATGCTCGACAAAATGCAGGTCGATAGAACACACATCGAGCAAAGCAGTACCACCTTTCGAGGCATCATCCCTAGTCGAGAAGCATGATGTTCAGGGAGAATTAAACTTGACGTAGTATTCGGCACGCCTGAAAATTACAGGTCGGAGGAGTTGCTTTTTCACATTGCCTCCTTTAATAGCGGATACCACTCCCTTCTAGGGCGGGGCGCTTTTTTACGCTTCCAAGCGGTTCCCTATTATGGGTACATGAACCTTAAAATGCCAGGGCCCAATGGAATAATCACAGTTACAAGTGATCCAGATACAACACTTCGCGCCGAAAACAAAACCGCATCCTTGGCCCTTGGGGCACTATCCGAAGCCTTTGCGGCCAAAGAACTAACCACCCTACGATCCGCGGTGGACAAGGATGATGTGATTCTCGATAAGAGACCTAAATCCACCTCTTTCAAGCCAGCAGATGAAATAGTTAAATTTCAAGTGCACCCGACGGATCCTAATAAAACAGCGTCCATTGGAGCATAGTTGGATCCGACGGTAGACATCACCCTATGCGCGTTCCTACGTGAAAATTGGGATATCTTTGTCTGGCACCCTTCGGACATGCCCGGATCCCACGCAGGCTGGCCGAACACAGCCTCAACATAATCAAAGGGTTCAAACCACTCAAGCAAACATGCAGTGATTTTTCGAACGCAAACAACAAGGTGTGGGGGAGGAGCTAGCCAAACTACTCGAGGCCAGGTTCATCATAGACATCAAACATCCAGACTGGCTGGCCAACTTGGTCATGGTGCCGAAGAAGGATAAATCTTGGCGCCTTTGTGTCGATTTCAAAGACCTCAATAAGGCTAGCACTAAAGACCCTTTCCCATTTCCCCTCATTGAACAGATTATTGATGCGACCGCGGGACACGACTCATTGTGTTTCCTCGATGCCAGAAATTCTCCTTGATGGCAGCTGGAACTACGTCGGTATTTCCTTGGAGAGGGAGGGATGATGTAGCATAACAACGGTAGGTATTTCCCTCAGTTATGAAACCAAGATTTCGAACTAGTAGGAGAACCAAGAAACACAACGTAAGCAACACCTGCACACAAATAACAACACCTCGCAACCCGACGTGTTAAAGGGGTTGTCAATCCCTTCCGGGGTACGATGCCTCAAGATAGGCAAACAGCCGTGAGGTAAATTGTAGTAGATTTATAGATCAAACTCCAAATAAAATAAATAAATATAAAATGTAGCAAGGTATTTTTTGTATTTTTTTGGTTTAATAGATCGGAATAAAAATGCAAAGGAAAAGTGGATCGCAAGGCAAATATATGATAAAGAAGACCCGGGGGCCGTAGGTTTCACTAGTGGCTTCTCTCGAGAAAAATAGCAAATGGTGGGTAAACAAATTACTTGTTGGGAAATTGATAGAACTTCAAATATTAGTAGACTGACTCTTGCCTGCATCTACTACTATTACTCCACACATCGACCACTATCCAGCATGTATCTAGTGTATTAAGTTCATGGAAAAATGGAGTAATGCAATAAGAGCGATGACATGATGTAGACAAGATCCGTTTATCTATATGGCGGTAGATATAGATCTCGTCTTTTTATCCTTAGTAGCAACGATACATACATGTCGGTTCCCTTTCTATCACTGGGATCAAGCACTGTAAGATCGAACCCACTACCGGGCACCTCTTCCCATTGCAAGATAAATAGATCAAGTTGGCCAAACAAAACCCAAATATCGGAGAAGAAATACGAGGCTATAAGAGATCATGCATAAAAGAGATCAAAGAAACTCAAATACTTTCATGGATATAAAAACATAGATCTGATCATAAACTCGAAGTTCATCGACCCAACAAACACACTGCAAAAGAGTTACATCATATGGATCTCCAAGAGACCATTCTATTGAGAATCAAGAGAGAGAGATGAAGTCATCTAGCTACTAACTACGGACCCGAAGGTCTACAAAGAACTACTCACGCATCCTCGGAGAGGCACCAATGGAGGTGGTGAACCCCATCCGAGATGGTGTCTAGATTGGATCTGACGATTCTAGACTCTGCGACGGCTGGATGAATATTTCGTCGACTCCCCTAGGGTTCTGGTATTTTGGGGGTATTTATAGAGCAAAGAGGCGGTCCCGGGGGCACCCGAGGTGGGCACAACCCACCAGGGCACGCCTGGGCCTCCTGGCGCGCCCTGGTGGGTTGTGCCCCCCTCAGGTCACCCCCATGTGCAACCAGGGGCCATTGCCTTCCTTCTGGCCCATAAAAAATCTCCGTAAAGTTCCGTGGCATTTGGACTTCGTTTGATATTGATTTTCTGCGATGTAAAAAACATGAAAAAACAGCAACTGGCACTTGGCACTATGTCAATAGGTTAGTACCAAAAAGTGATATAAAATGATTATAAAACATCCAAGATTGATAATAAAACAACATGGAACAATAAAAAATTATAGATACATTGGAGACGTATCGGCATCCCCAAGCTTAACTCCTACTCGTTCTCGAGTAGGTAAGTGATAAAAATGGAATTCTTGATGTGGAGTGCTGTTCATCAAGTCATATCATATTCTTTTCTTTATAGCATGGACATTTGGACTTTTATGTGATTCAAAGCAATAGTCTAGTTTTACATAATAATTTAGATACTAAAGCATATCAACAAGTAACCATGTCTTTCAAAATATCAACGCTAAAATAAGTTATCCCTAGCCCAGCATGCTCAATGTGCACCCTTGGGCCAGACCAGCGGCGCTGAAGACACCCTGAGGACCAGGCCACAACAGTCGCAGGCCCGCTCGCGCACACACCTCGCCAAGACCTTGGTGTTCAAGTCCTCGCGCAATGCTCTCGAGCGAGCCTGCGGGTACACGCGGCCCAAGGTCTCCGGAAAGCATCTACCTCCTAACCTTGGCCGGGCACCGCGACCCGGCGTACCGATAACGATCCACTCCTGCTCAGGGGCCGCGGGCATGCGAAATGCAAAGGGAAGGTGGCATAAGGGAGTACAACGCTACTCAACACATCATAAAGAAGTTCTTTCAAAAGTGCATTCTCATCCCCGCGGGGTCACATTCAAAGTCTTAACAGGAAAACAAGGGAAAGGTAGCCTAGGGAGAAGCATCATCACCGTCGTTGTTGCCGCCGTCGTCGTCATCAGTCCCATGCTCCTCGATCACAGGTGGGCGCTTGTCACCGACAGGGGCAAGCTCCGCGATTAGGTTGTCCACGTGATCCTCCACCCAGTCTGCCAGGGTGCCTTGAATCACCTCAGGCACGGGGCTGTCACAACCTCGAAATCAAAGTGATGATCGGAGCGAAGAAGGTGGCTAAAGATGCACGAGGCCACACACACAAGATGGTCATGGATCTTTTCTTCGACAAGTTGGCGCGCCTCTTGGACCCACCTTCAAGATGTTCCACAACTCTAGTGAAGAAATTGAGATAGCCGGTGTCATCGGCAACAAGCGGGCTTGAGACGTTCTGATCACAAATGCTGCCCAGGGCCCGGTTGGCCCTATGCTCAAGGGCCTGTAACATCTCGGAGCACGTGTGCTGTAGTCCCTGGGATCGCTCTGCCTCATCCGAAGCCTTCTCCATGAGGGAAGTGACATCCTCCACCTACTTATAGATGAAAGGCAACTTAGCCTCGACCGCGGCCTGAGCATCCACCGCAGCCTTCTCATGCTGCTCCGCCGCGGCTAGCTTCTTCTTGAGGCCGCCAGCCTCGCCCTTCAACTCGCCACACCGCATGCAGAAATGAGTATCCTGGAGCTTCAGCCTCCGACGGTAGTCGTCGGCGAGGGCCTTGCAGACACCTTCCACCCTCTTGTCAGCCTCTCCCTGGATCCTTGCCTCCCGGGAGGCAGGGGCGTCCTCAGCGGCGGCCACCTGGGGTTCCATCACCTCCAGCCGCTCGCACTCCCGGCTTTGCTCTAGCGCCTCCAACGTCAGCGTGTCCTCGAGAGTGCGGAGCCTCACTTCACCCATAGGCGGCCCGCCCGCCGAGGCGACGAGCGTGGCTTTGCGCGCCTGGACTTGCCACTCGAGGGTGAAGTTTGAAGCTTGAATCTCCTTCTCGCGCCTCTCGGCTTCCTCGCACCGGCAGTCCGCGGCTCGGGCCTCCTCAAGGGCACGATCGCGGGCCTCCTTCACTGCAGCAAGGGACTCCTCGGCCTCCGCGGGAGCATGCTCGTGCTGCAAACGACCGAAGTTGATGGCAACCTCGAGCTAGCGCCACTCGGGCGCTAGCCCAAATGCTTCACCTCAAGGCGCGTGTCGATGTCGCCAAGCTCCACCCTAAGGCGTCCTAGCGGGCTTGCCTCCTCCTGAAGAAGGCCGTACCGGATGGCACTGCGCCCATGCGCAACCTCCAACACCTGGCCGGGGCTTTCCTCCGTGCTCCAGTCAACAGAGGAGCTGCGCGAAGACTCACACGTCTTTGGCAGGGGCCCAGGGGTTGGGGCTCTAGTACCCGGTCCTCTGGTCTGAGGCAGGGCCCGACGCAGGCTCACCCACTGCTTGAAGGTGGCACCATCGCGCGAGCCACCCAGCTACCGGCGAGGAACAGCAGGGAGCCCTTGGCACTGCCTCCGCAATCCGGAGGCTGCCCCTGAAGAAGGATGCCTAGAATGTAGGCCCGAAGCCCCTAGGGGTATCCCCGGCTCGGGCGCGGATGCCTCCTTGCACGCAACCGCACGGCTCATGAGGTATGAAATCACCACGGGACCGGCAGCCTCCGGCGGCGGCTGAGACATGCCCGTTCCGTCGTCGGAGGGAAACCTGAGGAGCAAGAGTCAGAGAAACATAATGCGTGAGGCTCAAGGGAGGTCAGAGCTTACTCATTTGCGGTGATCCACTTCCTCTTCTTTAGGGCTCTAGGGGCAGAGCTGCGGTGGCCACCGAACTCCTTCCTCCTCCGGGAGGCGCAGGGACCAGAGGGCAACACGCTGGAACCTGGCGCGCGTCCTCCCTTGGTGGCGGTGTCGGCCACGTCCCCAGGGGAGGCGTCTTCTTTGCCGCTTGGAGGAGTGAGGATGGGTGTCGGTGTCAAAACCGGCGGATCTCGGGTAGGGGGTCCCGAACTGTGCATCTAGGTCGGATGGTAACAGGAGGTAGGGGACACGATGTTTTACCCAGGTTCAGGCCCTCTTAATGGAGGTAAAACCCTACGTCCTGCTTGATTAATATTGATGATATGGGTAGTACAAGAGTAGATCTACCACGAGATCAAAGAGGCTAAACCCTAGAAGCTAGCCTATGGTATGATTGTTGTTCATCCTACGGACTAAAACTCTCCGATTTATATAGACACCGGAGAGGGCTAGGGTTACACAGAGTCGGTTACAATGGTAGGAGATCTACATATCCATATCGCCAAGCTTGCCTTCCACGCCAAGGAAAGTCCCTTCCGGACACGGGACGAAGTCTTCAATCTTGTATCTTCATAGTCCAGGAGTCCGGCCGAAGATATAGTCCGGCTATCCGGACACCCCCTAATCCAGGACTCCCTCGGTAGCCCCCGAACCAGGCTTCAATGACGATGAGTCCGGCGCGCAAATTGTCTTCGGCATTGCAAGGCGGGTTCTTCTCCAAATTCCGTGTACCTGTTGAATAGTGTCCGGTTCCTTGTAAACGTAGTGCTCCTTGGCTTCTATGTCCAATAATGGCCGTTTTCCACGTGTCAAACGAATACGAAAAGTCAGGGTGTTTTTTATATTTACACCCCTAGCCGCGTGAATGAGCCGCCTATTTAAAGGGACGAGGATTTAGATCCAGCCCACACCTTCTCCCTTCCGCGGGTATTCATCAGATCGCATCCGACAGAGGTCCATTCTATCATGGCCGGCCACCGCAGCTCCTCCTCTCGCCCCTCCAGCCCTCAGCGTGGAGATTGGAAGAGGTGCTCCATCCCACACAGCGAGCTAGTGAAGCTTCGGACCAAGGGATTTCTCCGCCGGCCTATATGGTCCCGGTTCGAGCCAGACTTGCCACCTATAATGGCGGAGAGCAAGCTGAGAGCGCCCCCAATCCCTCCAAAGGAGAGCGGGTATGCCTTGCCCCTTACTTAATAAGAGGGTCGGATTTCCAATTCACCCGTTTCTCCGGGGGCTTCTGGAGTTCTATGGCCTCTAGCTGCACAACCTCACGCCTGCCTCCATATTGCATATCGCGGGCTTCGTAGCCCTTTGTGAGCTGTTTTTGGGCTGCGAGGCTCATTTCGCGCTGTGGAAATGGTTATTCTGCCTTGTGCCCCGCTCTAAGGAGGGGTCGATATATCAAGTGGGCGGTGCCGAAGTGTGGCGCATCGCCGGGACCGGATATCTATCTGGAACCCCAAAGAAGGCGTCCGAGGACTGGCCTTCGGAATGGTTTTATATAGAGGACGTCCCGCTGCCGGATCCTGTCCGGATCGGCCTCCCTGAGTTCGACAGTGCTCCCCTAAAGAAGCGCCTAAGCTGGCATCCACGGAGCCCTCAGAGGGAAAGTGATAGGGATGTTATTTACCTGATGGGCCGGATAAGATTGTTAGCTCATTCCGGCCTGACCATGATCGGGGTCCTGGCCGCATGCATCATGCGAGGGGTGTAGCCGCTTCAGTATAGAGGCCGCCCCATGAGGGACTTCAACGGGGAGGACGACGCCACCCGCTACGGCCGTAAGGGGCCGGATTCGGCTGCCACTCTAATAAAGACCTTGTCCGCTTTGTACAAGGGAGAAGAGGAGGAATTTCTCCGCGTCAAACCACGGGGTGGATTTTCTATGTACAATCCCCCAAGTTGGGTAAGTGGACACTTTTACTTGCCCATTCGTTTTATATTCCCATTGTTAAATTTTCAGTCTAACGACTTCAACCCAGGAACTGCGCCAGGCTGTTAAAGAAATAAAAAACCCTCCTCCACAACCCGAGGATCCGGGATGGTCCCTCGAACCGGCCTCTCAAGAGGATCCGGACTTATCTGTGGAGCTGATTGATGGAGTGTTTCATCAATTGAGCAAGGACAACGCCTTGGTGGCCATTACGGCCGATTATCCAGGGCTACTCCCAGCCTCACAGGTAACTGAGACCGGGGTCCCAGCACCTTGAAAAGGGATCTGTCCTCGCGTGTTTTCGATTGCCGTATGACAACCGTGTTTTGCAGGGGAGGCCCTTGAGACGGGAGGCCGAGCCTGCGACGACTAGCCAATGAGGGGCGGCAAGGCCCCGCGAGCTGAAAAGAAGTGCGGTCCGGACTGAGGCACCGGTGCAAAGGTATAGCGCGCCACCTTATTCCCAGGTGTTATTCCTTTGAGGCATATTAACGCTCGTGCTCTCTTCAGGACGAAGAGACCTTGCTGTACTATATCCGGAGAGGCTGCCAATCGCGCCTCCACCAGCCAGGCTCCAAAGCCTGGTCCGGAAGCGGAGGCGAACACGAGGCGCGCACCGGACGCTCCTCCGACAGAGGATGCGGACAGGCTGTCTGCCACCAATTCCGAGGTGGAGAGCGCCATGAACCATAGCCGTCGCCAGACAGTTCTTCGCGACGCTTGTTTCTCCCAAGAGGCATTGGATGCCTTCAATTCGGGAGACGTGTACCTCCGTGCCGCTCAAAATGGTATAGCCAGAGCCACGGAGCAGTATGTGAAAGACATACGGGTAAGAAAATTTTGGTAATTATATATATATATATATATATATATATATATATATATATATATATATACCAGTAGCCCCCGAGACTTGAAACCGTTAGAATAACTGATTTAAGGATCATCTGTTATGAAGGTTCTTACAGAAAAGAATACCCTGCTGTCCCAGGAGCTGGAAGAGTGCAAATCCCAACTTGAGGCCGCACTAGCCACGGCAGGGGAGCCCAAGGGGACCCCCTCTGGTAATATATGCTTCGAAAGATAAGTATTTTGCGAAGTGCAGCGTGGGTGCAAATTTGACAAATGAAATTGCAGATGGCGCCGGATTAAATCCGGAAGTGCAACAACTCTGACACCAGCTGAAGGCTGGTGAGAGCGTGCTGACAAAGGTGAGGCGGTATAAGAACGATCTCCAAGATGCCAACACCAAGCTGGGCGTTGAACTGAAGGACGTTCGTGCCGAGCTATTGGACTCCATGAAGGAGAATCAGCGGCTTCGACATGCCATATATAGTAAGTGCTTAAACGAACTTTCAAAAAAGAGTTCGGCGAGGAAGTCGACTAACAGAGTAATGTCTGTAGGTATGCTAACAGGTTGTCCTACAGAGGAAATGCCCAGTTCTATGGGTGACCTTCTTCCCGAGCTCTCACGACTGCACGAATGAGTTCGGCAGGTGATGCAAGGCATCACCCAGGCTTTGTGGCCATCCGCCTCCATGCCCCAAGACCTTGAGGAGCTTGTAGAGAAGCTGAAGGGAGCGCAGTGGCGCTTTCAATTGTGGAAGATGTCGGCCTGCCGTCAAGGCGCCAGGGAGGCCTGGGCCATGGTGAAGACGCGGTACACGAAGGCTGATCCAAACCACATGGCCGAGGTCGGACCCGTAGGGCCCGATGGGAAGGAGATCCATGTGAGCTTAGTATACGGCCAAGTAGAGTTGGCCGCAAAGTATTCCCAACAGGACTATAAACTAGACAGCCTGTTAGATGGTATTGAAGAGGAATACAATCAGTCAGATTGACTATGTAATTTTAATTGACATGTGTAATGCCTTCTAGCCGGATTGTAGATCGTTTGTCATGGCCGACCTTTTCGCTTCAACCTCGGGACCTGACGGTCCAGAGTGTGTCGGAATACCCTCGCGGTAATATAAGAACCGGGGTATGCATGGAGACCAGGCGTAGGGGTCATTAGTGCTTGAACAGACAAGTGCCCAACTAGTTATGTTATATTACATGGTTAGTAAGAAACATCTTCCAGGGAGAATAGTTCCGTTAGGGGTTCCTTTCCCTGGGAGGCCTGCCCTAAAGTGCATGTCCATTCTATGAAAAGAGGCGCAAGAAAAATATCTGGGGGCGTATAGATAAAAAATAAGAAAAGATCATCTTTAGTTCATCGACCGAATATTCCCTTAAGAACGCTAGCTTTCGGCTTCACCCAGTCTGAGGTACACATCCGGCTGACCCGGCAGTAACAATCGCAGAGGTGCTCCCTTTACCACCTAGCCGAACAATCGGGAACGTAGGGGTAAGCACAGGAGCCAGGCAACCCAGCTTGGCCAAAACATAAGTCATATCGATGCATATCATGGCGAATAAAAGGTACATGCGGAAGTGTGACACATGTGTTGGGCATGAAGCCCATATAAATAAGCTTCTGTTTAAAGAAGCCCCCAGGTTTAATGAGCACGGATAGCACATCATTTTATGAGCCTTTAAAGGCTATGAGAGAGAGAGGAGAAGGAGAGAAATGTAAGACAGAAAGTATGTAAAAAATGGACAGAGGAAGGAGACGAACATAGAGTCCGGCGCTAGGCATAGAATCTTCAGAGACGGGCTGCGTTCCATGGGTTCGGCTCGAGTCGGTTATCCAATGCATCTCGCAGGCGGTATGCTCCACCAGTCAGGACTTGGTAAATTATGAAGGGACCTTCCCACTTGGGCTTGAGTTTGTCCTTTTTCTTGTCCGGCAGGCGTAGAACTAACTCACCAACGTTGTAGTTTTTGGCCCGTACTTCTCTGCTTTGGTATCTTTGAGCCTGCTATTGATAGAATGCGGAACGGGCTTTTGCCACGTCTCGCTCTTCCTCCAAGGCGTCGAAACTGTCCTGCCGATCGAGCTCGGCTTCTCTTTCTTCGTACATGCGCACTTGAGGTGAGTCATGAATTATGTCGCAGGGCAGAACTGCCTCCGCGCCATACACCATGAAGCATGGTGTGTATCCGGTGGTGCGATTCGGCGTGGTCCGCAGCCCCCAGAGTATGGAGTCGAGCTCCTCTACCCAGTGCGTATTAGATTCCTTAAGGGACCGCACTAATCTGGGTTTGATGCCGCTCATGATAAGACCATTTGCATGTTCGACCTGGCTGTTGGTTTGTGGGTGATAGACGGAAGCATAATCGAGCTTGATGCCCATGTTTTTGCACCAGAGTTTTACCTCATCGGCCGTAAATTTCATGTCATTATCAGTGATGATGTTGTGGGGGATGCCGTAACGGTGTACAACCCTAGATATAAAGTCTATCACCGGTCCGGATTTGGCCGTCTTAACAGGCTTGGCTTCTATCCATTTGGTGAACTTATCCACCATGACCACTAAGTATTTTTTCTTGTGGGTTCCGCCTTTAAGGGGTCCAACCATGTCAAGCCCCCAGACCGCGAAGGGCCAAGTGATGGGGATGGTTTGGAGGGCGGTGGGTGGCATATGGCTTTGGTTTGCAAAAAGTTGGCAACCGACGCATCATTGGACTAAGTCCTGGGCGTCTGCCCGGGCCGTCGGCCAATAAAAGCCTGTACGGAAGGCCTTGCTTACAAGGGACCGAGCTGCAGCGTGATGTCCACCGAGTCCGGCATGAATTTCAGCCAGGAGGTTCCGCCCTTCCTCTTCGGAGATGCACCTTTGAAGGACTCCGGTAGTGCTTTTCTTATAAAGCTCTCCCTCGTGGACTTTATAGGCTTTAGATCGCCGCACTATGCAGTGTGCCTCATTTTGGTCCTCAGGGAGTTCCTGCCTAGTAAGGTAGGCGAGGAATGGTTCTGTCCATGGGGAGATGACGGCCATTATTACGTGGGCTGAAGGTGTTATTTCATTGGCAGAGCCTCCAATTATGTCAGAGTGTTCGCTGTCGGGCAGTGCGGTTGGGTCCGGGCTGTTATTGCCAGGTTCCCCTTCCCATACTACAGACGGTTTGAACAGCCTTTCCAAGAAGATGTTGGGGGGACAACATCGCGTTTTGCGCCGGTGCGTGCCAGGACATCTGCCGCCTGATTATTTTCCCGGGCTATATGGTGAAATTCGAGCCCTTCGAACCGAGCTGACATTTTTAGGACGACGTTGCGATAAGCTGCCATTTTTGGATCCTTGGTATCGAAGTCGCCATTTATTTGGGATATTGCGAGGTTCGAGTCCCCGCGCACCTCTAGGCGTTGAATGCCCATGGATACTGCCATCCGGTGACCAAAGGGCCTCATATTCGGCTGCGTTGTTGGAGTCTGTGTACATTATCTGGAGGGCATATTGAACTGTGTCTCCTGTGGGGGACGTCAAAACGACGCCAGCCCCTAGACCGGCCAACATTTTGGAGCCGTCGAAGTGCATCACCCAGTTTGAATATGTGCCATACTCTTTAGGGAGTTCGGCCTCCGTCCATTCTGCGACGAAGTTGGCCAAAACTTGTGACTTGATAGCTCGCCGTGGCTTGTAAGTTATGTCAAACGGGAGGAGCTCAATGGCTCATTTTGCAATCTGGCCCGTCACGTTGCGGTTATTTATAATATTGTTAAGTGGCACTTTCGAGGCTACTGTTATTGAACACTCTTGAAAGTAATGTCGCAGGTTCCGGGATGCCATAAATACCGCGTATGCAATATTTTGATAATGCGGGTACCGTGACTTGCACGGATTAAGGACAGTGGACGCGTAATAGACCGAATTTTGAAGGGGGGATTTGTGTCCGGCCGTTTCTCATTCGACGACGAGCACTGCGCTTATGACCTGATGGGTTGCTGCAATGTATAATAGCATTGGTTCGCCAATGTTTGGCGCGGCCAGGACTGGGTTTGTTGCCAAGATGGCTTCTATTTCGTCGAGTCCAGCCATGGCTGCATCCGTCCACTCGAAGTGTTCAGTGCGCCAAAGGAGGCGGTAAAGGGGTAAGGCCCTTTCTCCTAGGCGGGAGATAAAGCGGCTTAGAGCCGCCACGCATCCGGTTAATTTTTGTATTTGTTTGAGGTCCTTCGGGATATCCAATTGTGACAGAGCTCGGATCTTGGCTGGATTTGCTTCAATTCCTCTACCGGATACAATGAAGCCCAAGAGCTTTCCGGCTGGAACGCCGAAAACGCATTTTTCCGGGTTGAGCTTGATATCGTATGTTCGGAGGTTATCGAATGTTAGCCTCAAGTTGTCTACTAGAGATTCGACATGTCTTGTTTTAACGACCACATCATCTACGTATGCCTCCACTATTTTGCCGATCTAGTTTGCCAGACATGTCTGAATCATGCGCTGATATGTTGCGCCGGCGTTTTTGAGCCCGAAGGGCATTGTGTTGAAGCAGAATGGGCCCTATGGTGTGATGAATGCCGTTGCGGCTTGGTCTGACTCTGCCATATTTATTTGATGGTAGCCGGAGTATGTGTCGAGGAAACACAACAAATCGTGTGCCGCGGTAGCGTCGATAATTTGATCGATGCGGGGGAGAGGGAAGGGATCCTTTGGGCAAGCCTTGTTAAGGTCTTTGAAATCAATGCATAGGCGCCATGATTTGTCCTTCTTTGGTACCATCACCAGGTTTGCTAGCCAGTCCGGATGTTTTATGTCTTTCATGAATCTGGCCTCCAATAGCTTGGCTAGTTCCTCTCCCATGGCCTGTCTCTTAGGTTCGAAAAAACGCCGAAGAGCCTATTTGACTGGCTTGAATCCTTTTAGGATATTTAAGCTGTGTTCGGCCAGCCTGCATGGGATTCCTGGCATGTCTGAAGTGTGCCAGGCGAAAATGTCCCAGTTCTCTCGTAGGAACTCTCGCAGTGCGGCGTCTACATCAGGGTTTAAATGTGCCCCGATGGAAGCTGTTTTATTGGGGTCCATTGGATGGACCTGGAATTTGACTATTTTGTCCGCCGATTTAAAGGAGGTGGACTTGGATCTTTTATCGAGTATCACATCGTCCCTATTTACCGTGGAGCGCAGCGCAGTCAGTTCCTCAGCCGCTAGGGCTTCGGATAGCGCCTCGAGGGCCAATGCGGCTGTCTTGTTTTCGGCGCGGAGTGCTATGCCCGGATCACTAACGAGAGTGATGATTCCGTTAGGCCCGGGCATCTTGAGCTTTATGTACCCGTAATGGGGTATTGCTTGGAAGACTGTAAACGCTTCCCGCCCTAGCAGAGTGTGATATCCGCTACTGAACGGGGCCACCTGGAACGTGACATCTTCGGACCTGTAATTATCCGACGTGCCGAACACCACATCTAGTGTGATTTTTCCTGTACAGCGCGCTTCCCGACTGGGGATTATTCCTCTAAAGGTTGTGCTGCTTCGCTCAATGCGGTTCCAGTCTATTTCCATTTTTTGAAGGGTTTCCTCATAAATGAGGTTCAATCCGCCGCCGCCATCCATGAGTACCTTGGTAAGACAAAAGCCGCCCACTATTGGAATGAGGACCAATGCGGCTGGTGCTCGGGCTGTTCGGAATTTAGGTTCATCACTGGCGTTAAAAGTAATAGCCATGTCACTCCATGGGTTTATTGTTGCTACTTGGTAGACTTCAGCAAGGCCGCGGAGTGTTCTTTTTCGCATATAATTTTATGCGAAAGTCTCGAAGACTGTTAATACCGTACTGGTTTCTCTGGGGTGGCTTTCTATGGCTTCTGGGATTAGAAGATCTTCGCCAATTTTTGCCACCTCCCGGAGTATCCAACATGCTCTAAGGCTGTGAGTTGGTGTGGCGCCCTCTGCACTGTGGATTTTACAGGGTCCATTAAGCCATCCTTCCAGTACGGTTCCGTTCCCAATAGAGGGTTTTTGCTTTTTGGTATTAAACCCGGGTGTCTGGCGATGATGCACCCTTTTGTTTCGGACTGGGTTTGTATTCTGGGCAGGATTGTCCCAAAATTTTATTTCGGTTTTGCAGGCGCTTCCCATCGCACAGTACTTTCGTACTATGGACGCCAAGTCAGCGAAGCGTGTAATATCACGACGACTTATGGCGTTGAGGATTCCCTTGTCCGTGCAATTATTGCAGAAGAATAAAATTGCGTCTTCCTCGCGGCAGTCCTTTATCCTGTTCATAACGAGGAGGAATCTGGCCCAGTAATGATGTACTGCTTCTTCGGGCTCTTGCCTAATTTGGGATAGATCGCTTATGTACGGGTGGGTGGGCGGAATCAAATCCGAAACCTCACCCAATCTGAGACCCAGGGGCCAAGGAGTTTCCAAACTTGGAAGTTTGGATTCTTGGATGCTGTCCAATGAATCTAGCCCGTCACCTGACTTTAAGTTCAGGTCTTGAGTGATGTCCTCCCCTCCGCGGGTATCCGACTTGGAGGGATCAGGAATCCGGACATATCTAGTCCTTAAGATAGATGAAGGGTCGCCGCACTATCCCTCAACCACGACAACGTGATGGGTGACCTAGGGGGAGTTAATCTCTCTCAGATCGGGTTTAGACCCAATCTGGTCGCAATCCGTAGCGAGTCCCAGGGCGGCGAAGTGATCCAAGAGCTCGTTTAGGGAAGAGAGCTCCATTGGATCTAGCTGATCGGCAAATTCCGAGCTGACGTGAAGATTGCTTTCGATGACCCGAGAGGTCATCGTCGGCACAGCAGCCGAACAGGCAGTCATAAGGAAACCGCCTAGCCGGAGAGTTTGGCCGACAGCCAAAGCTCCCTTAGCAACGGTGCCGTCTTTAAAGATGGGATGAGGCATCCTTCCTGATGGCGACGGCACAGAGGAACTCTCAATGAAAGCACCAATGTCGGTGTCAAAACCGGCGGATCTCGGGTAGGGGGTCCCGAACTGTGCGTCTAGGTCGGATGGTAACAGGAGGCAGGGGACACGATGTTTTACCCAGGTTCGGGCCCTCTTGATGGAGGTAAAACCCTACGTCCTGCTTGATTAATATTGATGATATGGGTAGTACAAGAGTAGATCTACCACGAGATCAGAGAGGCTAAACCCTAGAAGCTAGCCTATGGTATGATTGTTGTTCGTCCTATGGACTAAAACTCTCCGGTTTATATAGACACCGGAGAGGGCTAGGGTTACACAGAGTCGGTTACAATGGTAGGATATCTACATATCCGTATCGCCAAGCTTGCCTTCCACGCCAAGGAAAGTCCCTTCCGGACACAGGACGAAGTCTTCAATCTTGTATCTTCATAGTCCAGGAGTCCGGCCGAAGATATAGTCCGGCTATCCGGACACCCCCTAATCCAGGACTCCCTCAATGGGCACTTGGGGGACACGTGGCTCGGGGTGCTCCCCCGCAGCTGCACCGGGGCGCACACCTCAGGACCCCCGGAGCTTGGGATCACCAGAAGGGGGTTGTCGCGAGGCCCCACATGTCCATCGGGGAGCAGCCCCCACTCATCGAAGCGCGGTATCTTTTTGGCAAAGGCTCCCCCGTTCGGATAATTATACAAGGGGGCCCTCATGAAGGAAGCGCGGCGGGTTCTCCACTGGTCAGGAGGCGGAGAACCCCACGTAGTGTGCTGGAAGGGAGGGAAGGCTTCTGGAGCCTCGTGGCGTCCTCAGGACCCGTGAAGGCCCACATTGGGCGGGAGTGATGCTGGAGCGGAGCAATGCGCCGTCGGACGAACTCCCTCACCACCATCGCCATCGTCATGCCCGCCTTCCTTAAGTCGGCCCGCCTGGCCATGACTCACGCGAGTCGCAGATTGACGAGCTCCACGTGCTCCCAGTTGGAGCTCAGCACCGTGGGGGCCGCCGGAATCAGGAGCAAGGGGCTCTACACGGTGGCATCGACATACACCCATTGCTTCTGAAACCCCTCTATGTCTGGGTGGAGCGCGGTGTCGATGCCAGTGCCCACAGTCACCTTCACCGCATAGACCGACACACACCTCGAGTGCTGCCCATCAGTGACCACCCGAAGGGAGAAGAAGTGGCGGAGCAAGGCCATGAATGGGGCGGCGCCCACGAATTCCTCACACAAGAACGTGAAGGCGGAGAGGAGGACGATGGACCCGGGGTCGAGATGCAGCGCATGGACTTGGTAGTGCGTAAACACGGCATTGAAGAAATCCGAGAACGGCGGCAGCAGGCCAGAAAAAGGGCGTGAATATGAAGTGGGATGTTGGTGGCCTCTAGATCGGTTGGAGACATGGAGGCGGCCTAGATCTTTGTCGCCTTCCACTCGTTGGAGTCAGCAGCGATCGCATGCCGGACCTTGTCTAGCCCCTCGTGGTTGACCATGGTGGACCGGCCCAGCGCGGGCACCGCCGCCATCAGAGTTCTGTCCCTCTTCAACTTAGGGGCCATGGCGGCGATGTGGATTGAAGTGGGTGCGGGATCCGGCAAAGTAGGCGAAAGTTTGTAGAAGGGAGGAGGAGCAGAAGGCAAGCACGTGACGGGGTGATGATGGTTCTGCGGCGTGCGCCAGTCTTTTGCTAGCCTAGGCAGTGGCCAAGACGACATGGGAAAGTGGAGGTGTTTGCGTCCCATCGAGTGCCATGCGTCGAGCTTGGTCCGCAGGCGATTGGGCCCCGAGACGCTCCCTCCTTTCCTCTTTGGCTTTGCCTCGAAGCTAGCCCGAGCGCGCCTTGGGACTGGGAGCTACTATCAGCGTTCTGGGAACGGGGGTACCTAGATCTTCCTGCCTGCGGCCCATGGCGTGGCTCCCTTGACGGCTCGGTACGGGCTAGCAACAAGACCTCCAAGACAAGACCGGCGAGAGGGCCCAGGCCTCGCGAGGCGGATGACACCAAGACCTCTGAAGGGGGCGGCCTCCCTAGGTTGCCTCCCGAGCAATGGAGATTCTATGCAGGTACCCAGCCTCACGAGGCTGCGATGATGTGAGCCATGATGACTATGGCAAGGCGGGCGCCGGCGGGCGCAGAGGAGACAATTTCCTCTTTGGTGCTAAGGAGGCAAGGACGTCTGCGGGTTCCCAAGGAATCCCCCAAAGGTTTCCATCCCAGTGCAACAAGACCAAGACCACGAGCTCGGCAGGACAAATGTCATCACCAAGCCAAACGTAGCGTCACGACCAGAAGCTTTGCAGGCGAAGACCACCTTTCGTCAGGATTAGATGTACTTCTTTTCGCCTTTCGAATTGGCCACTATGGGATCCCTTCCCGCCTAAGTTTTGAGGGAAGAGGACTGAGGCCACTATAAATATAGGTTAGCCACCACCATAGTGGAGGAGATCCTTTCCACCCTGACCACCACATCCCTTGCGAGGTTGTTCATCCATTGTACTTGTTCATCCTCAGCCCCTCGTGAGGCCAATCCACCATAAAGCAGGAGTAGGGTTTTACACCACAAGGTGGCCCCAACCTGGGTAAACTGTCATGTTCGTCTTCTTCCCCTCTTGAGCATGTACCCGATGAAGCTAGGCTGTAGGGCAACGAGCTTGAGACTTGCGAGGTTGAGATCTTCGCACACGCCCCAGAGTTCGAACATTCTTGGGTCTGTGGAGCCTTGAATCTGACAGTACCCATGGGTACCATACCCGATAACATCGGGTACGGGCGAGACTTGGCATGATCTTGTACACGTGGGTCATGGGCATCCATACCCGCAAAAATATACAAGTAGGGCATGGGTACGAAATTGCACCCATGCGTAACCTAATGGATACCCAAATTTTTTAATAAAGTAAGATAACAAAAATGACATGTGGGGTCAACATCCAACTTGTAAGGCACAATCCTAAATACCATATTCCCTAGACTAGCCATAGCTCATAGAACTGTAGCCACTAGCTCACCACTCCTCCTACGTCCTATGTGACTCCTCGAAACAATGCAAATACTAAATAATGGCCACTAGACTCTTATCTAACTCTTGATCCAGTGATCCCGTGTTCCCATCGCCAACCCCACTATTTCGGGCTTGCATCAACCATTGCTTGTACTCCCTTGCTGCCTCCAAGAGGAGACCCACCGAAGGAGGCCGCCTCGGTGCTAGAATGCTTGTCGATCATCACTAGAATTTTAGACTCGTTTATCTACCTTTTCAAAACGAAAATTCTATATTGTACCCACTAGATACCCACTGGCTCGTGGTCATCCAGCCAAAGTAGTGCCCCGCTCCACAGCTAGCGGGTGGGATAGCTCGGCCCCACCCGAGAGGCCTAGTAACACTACTGCGGTGCCTAGATGAAGCTCCTATGTTGGAACATTAGGGGCTTCGGCAATTTGGGACGCCAATGCCAATTGATTGATTACATCCGGCAAGAAGATATCGACATAGTAGGTCTCCAAGAGACAATTTTCCAAGACTTCTCCATCCAAGAACTTCAGGGTTTGTCACGACACTCTTTTGCCTGGCAATGGTTGCCGGCGACAGGTCTATCTGGGGCGTTCTCCTGGGGGTCAGGGAGGATATTTTCTCCGTCGAGGATATGGACCGAGGGGAATTCTTTCTTATTATGGCCATCACTGACCGACGTGTGAACCTTAGTTGGGAGGTGATCATTGTCTATGCACTGGTACAACGAAGTGCTATACAAATGGGTTTTCACCCCTTTCCGCGACGGCATTTGGAACCATCACCAAGTGAGTGTGGGCGATAGGGGGGGTCCTTCCCACACAACCCAAAAACCATCGGGGATATGGGGCCATGATCCAAAGGCCTTGCAAAATGTAATCGTGTGCGATGCAGCACACACTAAATTCTTTCGCACATGTGGGATTGGTGATTAAACGTTTCTATTGATGCAGTGAAACCAAACGGTGTGTCATAACGAACCGTTTGGGAAACAGTATGTAAGGCACACGTGCCAACATATGAACTGTGTGCGATATGTGCCCCATCGCACACAAGTTTTCCGTGGAACCCGTCTGCCATGCAAGACTCCATCGCACACATTTCCTAACAATTACCGTGTGCGATAATGTTCTATCAAAAATGGTTTAGGAGCCCCTTCGCACACATACAAGTGTTGCATACCATTTGTGATTTGTTGTGTATGACTGACGGTTCCGGCAAGAGTGACGTGTGCTTTTCATTTGGGATCCCACACATTTCCTAAAAAAATTACGACTGGGCTTGTATTTTAAATTGGGCACGGTTTACTCCGAGCTCTCATGTGCGATAACGTGATATCACAAATGGTTCCGGAGACCCTACGCACACATAGTAGCGCTGCAAATCATTTGTGATTTGTTGTGTATCACCAACAGTTCCGCTACGATTGACGTATGCTTTCCGATGTGGATTGCACACACTCATTTAGTTGAACAGTGTGGGGAGTAATTGCCAGGTTAAAACAAAAATATCCCATTTTGAATTGGCATGCAAAAAGCAAATTCGGCACAATATTTTATTGAACAAATAGTGTCCACGGGAAGAACATTCATCAGATTTTGCAGCAATTGTAATTGAACATATGGTAGCTAAATCCCAAAGATTTTTTGACACATATATGCATTACATAATTATTATTCATAGTGTACGAAATAGGAAGACCTCATCAGATGGAAAACAATGGAGTCATGCGTATATGTTTAGCGGCTAACTCTTACTCAATGTTTTAGGAGAACGCATGCTGAAATCTTCATTATCATCAGTGGGATTGATGTAGTGATTCGGGAAGAAGTCGCTCATAAATCTCCGAACCATTTCACCAACATGGAGCGGTTCAGGGGTCCTCGGTTCTAAGATGAGCTGCAGTATTTTTAAGATCGGAATGTGCCATATGAGTGGAGTAGAAGATGTTAATTAAGATAGACTTACTCGTACTAATTCGTGAGGATCTTCACAACTATCAGCAGATTTGCAGATGGAGATCACGTGTCTGCAAACATAATATCCACAAAGATTGGTCCCTGCTTGTTGCTAAGGACACTGAATTTTTTTGTACAAAATTAGTCATGTATTTGTCTTGTTAGGAACAACCTAACCAGTGTTAGATGTATTTTTTATTCTTTGGACAGACATAGAAACAAGTTTATTTAGAAGCTTGAACATTTGACTAGCATAAGGAAAGGTACTCGCAGAATATTGGATAAGTTTTCTGAAAATAAAGAATTTTAGTGTTTTACCGGAGAAATGATCTCGTGCTGCAGAGGTAGTTCCCTCTTGAACAGGTTCCCTGGTTTACTTTTCCACAATGTGAGCACACTGCAAATGAAGATGAATTTTGACAACATCAATTATTGAACCTGATATGAATGCAAATTAATTTCAACATCATAGAATTCAATACCTATGCATGAATTGCTGAAGATGCGTCAGATCCTGAGCGTTTGTTGACTCTCTGAGAGAATCCATGTAGTAAACTGTGTTTTTGTTTGGAACAATGACTACCAATATCCAGTGATTGCTACATATTAAGAAAGACATGAGCTTACAAATTATGTCGACATCTGTCGGATTTCAGGTTCCGGCAAAACCCTTGATGTTCGAACACTGGGGTGCGCACGAAGATCTCTCCCCCCTTTCACTCTCCCTCACCGCGATCTCAAGGCTCAGCGCATCGAACTTGCAGAACAAAGGGACACAAGATTTATACGGGTTCGGGCCATCGATGTGGTGTAATACCCTACTCCAGTGTGGTGTGGTGGATTGCCTTGTAGGCTGAGGATGAACAAGTACAAGGGAAGAATAGCCTCCTGAGGAGACGTGTTCTTGAGCACGATGAGCTTGTGCGTATGAGGGTGGAATGGATCTCTCCCTCTTCACCTATGGTGATGGCTATTCCTATTTATAGAGGCCCTGTTCCTCTTCCCAAATATTAGGCGGGAAGGGATCCCACAACGGTCAATTTGAAGGGGGACAACTAGTACAAGCTATCCTGACTAAAGGTGGTCTTCGCCTGCCAAAGGCTCTGGTGGTGATGCCGTCCTGGGCTCCACTGTGACCTCTGTCCTGTCGTCCTTCCGGTCTTGGTCTCTTTGCACTGATATGGAAACCTTTGCCTGCGGCCTTGGGACTCCTCGCCTGTGCTTTCCTCTTTAGCACCAAAGAGGAAACGAGGACACTGTGCGCGCTAGCACCTGCCTAGGCCCGGTCGTCATGGCTTGCGTCACAGGAACCTCGCGAGGTGCCCCTTGCCTTGATCTCTCCGCCCCTCGCGAGCCAGCATGGTGAGGCTGCCCCAGAGGAGGTCATTCGTCGTCCGCCTCGCGAGGCTTGGCCCCTCGCGAGGGTCTTGAGTGTTTGCTGGTGAAGATGGGCCGTACGGAGCCGCTGGCGGAACCACGCCGTGGGCCGCAGGTAGGCAAGTCTGAGGAACCCCGTTCCCAGGACGCCGAGAGTAGCCCTTGGGCCCAAGGCGTGCTCGGACTTGGCTTCAAGGTGAAGCCAAGGGGAAAGTGCGGAGCGCCACAGGCCCCAACAGCCTGTGGCCTCGGTTGACGCATGGCGATTGACGAGATGTGGGCGGCCCCGTTTCCCCACACAGCCTTGATATCCGCCTAGCTTGGCGGCCACCGTGTATTACACAGTCATTCCCCCATTGCTGGTGACGTGCCCCTCCAACTCTCCCGCCTTTCCAAAACAATAACCTCCTCTTCCAATATGTCCCGAGCTTGGCCCTCCTTGCTGGCATGGCGCCCCGGCGAACGGAGAAGGGGAAGAAGAAGTCTCAGTCTTCAGCCGGGCCACCCCCGGCCATTGAACCCGCCGTAGGCCAGTCGTTGGTGCTCAACCAGGAAGCCATGCACGAGGTGCGCCCTGCACTTGTCGCTGACTTTGGCGAATGGTGGAGGATGGCGGCCTGGCCCGCATCCCGCGCCTCCGTCGAAAGGACCTTCTTCGACGCCCTATGGGCTGGCCTAGTTCCTCCCTTCTCCACCTACCTCAACACCATGCTCTCCAACTATCAGATCCATATGTTGCACCTAGATCCCCAATCAGTCTCCCTTCTTGCCGTTTTTGCTTTCGTCTGTGAAGCCATGGTGGGCATTCCCCCTTCCGTGGCCCTATTGTGTTATTTCTTCTCGCTACACCTGGCTAGCCCTCGGCAGTGCTCGGGATGCTTGAGCTTCCAGGGCGTGGCTGCGGCGGCTGGCTCGGGGATTGATTTTGAGCTTCCACCATCCACAAGCGAGTTTCAGACACGGTGGTTGTTTGTGGATGTCGGTGTGCTCAGCCCCCTGCTCTCGCCCCTCTTTGGCGCATGCCGTTCCCAGCTCCAGTTGGGGCCACGAGAAGCTCATGGACCCACGCCTTGACTTCGTCTGGCTCCGGTTGAAGAGGCTGAAAGATCTCGGCATGACTGCGCCCATGGTGATGAAGGAGTTCCTCCGATGCCGTGTCGCCCCACTCCAGCGCCATTCCCGACCGATGTGGGCCATGTCTGGCGGTCAGGATCACATGAGGCTTCAGGAGTCGGGGCTTCCGCCCAAGGCGCGAAGAACAGTGCTCGAGGTCCTGACGGGTGACCCCTCGCCAGCCGATATGCCGTAGGAGGGCTGTCTTTTGTACTGCTACACAAACAGGGTGGAGTTCGTGGGGGCAGATGCCCCCTTCGATGAATGGGGGCCGCGGTCAGTCGACCTTGAAGGGCCCCACGAGGACCCTGTCTCTGTGGTTCCCCTCCTTGCCTCCAGTGTCGAACTTACCCCAAGAGTGTATGCAGGGGGGCGAGTACCGCTGGAGGCCGGAGGCACGGGTGCTGAGGCGTCGACACCTCTCAAGGCTCCTGAGGTGCCATCCCCGGGAGCCCGTGACTCTTGCTCTGGGGTGACAGCTGAGGGGACGACGCAATCCGCTGCTCCTGAGGCTAAAGCCTCCGAGGTCTCAACAGGTCATCATGAGGCGGTGCCAGAGGGCTCCCCTTAGCCCAGCACTCCCGAGGTCGTCTCCTCGGGCGCCTCACCAGCCGCGCCCTATGCTGGTTGACGCGTCCAAGGCTTCGGCTGCCTCCATCTGGACTTTGATGAACTCCGTAAGAGGAAAGGGTCTCCAAGCTGCAGCAGTGATGCCTTCCGGCCGTCGAAGCAGAGGAACTATATCACCATAGACGAGTGAGTACCTTATCTTTGTAATTTCTCGAGTGTTGCTTCCCCTCCTAATTGTGGCTCCTCAGGGTCCCTTCTGCTAAGGCGGCGAAGTCTCCCGGGAAGCAACCTCCTCCTGCCTTTAATCCCCTGTTGGCTTTGAGCGCCCCCAAGCCAACATGCCGCACCCGGCGCGAGGTCGGCCGGAGAGGCAAACACGCTAGCCTGGCGCCTTGAGCCCGCGCCTTTGCCGTCTCTCCTTCGTGGCCTCGCCTGGGGTGCGGAAAGTGTGCCAAGGGCTCCTCCTCTGGTTATGGACGGCGGCTGGATGACTTCGATCCTGGCTTCTTCTTCGAGCAACGGGCCTTTGCCCCTCCAGGCCTCCGCTGAGGCCCGAAGGGCGACCGGGAAGGCGTCAGCCCCTAGCCCCCTGCTGAGAGGAAGCGAGCCACTTCGGACCCCTTCGACATCCTCTAGCGTGGAGGACGGACCCGGTCGCACGCTTGAGCTTGCGCGCAAGCGCGATGTCGTCCGCCACGAGCTCCTCCAGGAGGCGATTGGTGCACTGAGCAGGCTTGGGGAGGAACTCGTGGATGTTGACGCTCGTCTTGAAATCGAGTGCCTCTGGCTAGTGGACGAATGGCATCAACTGAATGTGGCCATCAACCTCGGACGCCTCCAGCATGAGCATGCTAGCGCAGACGTCGAGGCATCCCCCGCAACCTCGCGCGAGGCCAGCGCCCGAGTCTTGGAGGAGGCCAGGGAGGCAGACCACCACCGCGAGGTCACCGAGGAGCGCATGCGGGAGCTCCAGGCCTTGAATGCCTCCCTGGAGCAGCAAGTGGAGGCGCGTAGAGCTTCCTTGGTGTCGATGAAGGGGCGAGGAAGCACTGATGCTGGAGGCCACAGAGCGCAGCCTCGAGATCGAGCGGTTGGAGACGAGGGAGCGTCAAGTTGCTCAGGCGGAAGATGCCGCTAGCGCGCGTGAAGCCAGGATCCAGGAGGATGTGGACCGCAGGGTGGCGGAGGCTCGCGCTGATCTTGGCAATATGTGCGACCTGAAGCTGAAGCCCGTGGAGGCCGAAGCTGAGGGCAGGACCACTGCCCTTAGGTCAAGGTTGGCGTAGGCAGAGCAGCGCAAGAAAGCCGCCGCAGCTGTCCTAATCTCTGTGCAGGCTGAGTTGGCCTCCACCCATGCCGAGCTGCTCCCGCTGCAGCAGCGGGTTACTGCTGCTGAGTTCCTAGCACAGCAGAGCAGGGAGGAGGTGATCCGGCAACAGACGCTGCTGCGCGAGCACGCCCCCATGCTTCGGGACCTCGGGGCGAGGGCCAACCAGGCGCTGGGCGCCATTTGCGATGAACACGCCCCTCACCCCCACGCAGAAGACTACGCCAGCCACCTTTGCTTCTTCACTGATGTCGTGACGCGCTTGGAGAACCAGGCTGAGAGGGCTCGTGAGCTTGTCGAGGAGAAGAGTCGAGGCCTCCTTGGGCGCGTGTTTTCCTACATTTTCAGCCATCTCCAGAACATCAATCCTGATTTTGACTTTGATGCCGCCATCGCCCCGGTGCCTGAGGTCATCCGAGACAACCTAGGACGCTGGGTGGACGACAATGTGGATGCTCTGGTCAGGGCCTTCTTCTCCGATAATGATGCGGTGGTGGTCGTGGCAGACGAGATGCGCCTGATAGTGACCCGGAGGACGCGACGAGCGACATGTCCGACCGAGCCCGCACTCCTTTGTTTTGAACCTGCATGCAAAAGTTTGTGCATGGCCCCTCAAGGCGCAAGAGCATTTTGGGGAGGGGGATCCCCTCATGTAATCAGACTACTGTTTCATTCCTTGAACCATACTTAAAGCGTGCTTTTGTAAGCTCGCGAGCCCCTTCCGGGCGTGCGACTGTAACTTACCTTGGCCCAGGCAGGCTTTACACTGATTTGGTTGTTGTGTTTGGGTATTTTCTCGAGGGGAGTTCTTCGCGGGCTCGCGAGGCTTGGGGCTCCTGAAGAGTCTGCTAGTCCTCCCGAGAGGGCCTCGCGAGGAGCGAGTGCCAGTCATGGCAGGGTGCGTGTGCAGCGCGTGTACGCAATGCCCAGCCCCTGCTCGCGAGGTGCTCGGAAGGAGGGAGGTGGCAAACGCAAACCTCAAAACAAGGCACGAATCCAAGAAACTCATGAAATTAATACGAACGAGAAAAGATGCCCCCCGCGATTGCCAATGAAAATACAACTTCAAATTCAAATCCAAATGCTGCAAATTGAGCTACAGAAAAAGGGGTTGAAAACAAAAGGCCGCATCCGGCACCTAGCTAGTTCTCTTGTCTTCTCACCAGCACGGTGCCTAGTGCCTTTGCCGGCCGTGAGCTTAGTCATTGGGGGACAGTGTCAACGGCCGGCGCAGAGCATGCTGCTTCCACTAGGATGTGGGCGGGAGCCCCCGAGGCCCGAGGGCGGCTCTCCGGAGACTCTGGGGCATGTACAGCCCCACTCATTATTACATGAGAGTGTCACGGGCGGAGACCTTCACAGGCGTGAGCCTTGCTTCATATCGCCAGACGAGGGCCCCGCCTTACGCCACCCTCGACCACCATTGGAGCATCCGAAAACCAGGACGAGGCCAAGGGGTAGAGGGGACGCCAGCGGCGTCCTCGGTGACCACGGGCCTTCTGCCGAGGGAAGGGCTTGCCGGCGCCTCCCCGGCAGAGGACCTACCTCCGGGTGACGCCTTGCCCCACGTGACATGGGGGTGTGCCTTGCTACGGAGCCCTTCCGCGCAGCCCCCAGTGCGCCGCCCTGGCTAGGGTGGGGCTGCAGCGCTGGGGGCGCCGTCCGCCGACACGACCTGGTCCACCTGTGATCCATGGTTAGCGTAAGCCTGCTCCTGAGTTATCAGCGGTACCCTACGGTGGTTGTCGTCGGCGGGGTCGGTGAGGCTCCTGGGTGGCTCGTAGAAGGCCTCGGCTTCCAACGTCTCTTCTTCCCAGCCCGGCTTGTGGAACATGCAGGGGTCGTCCTCTGGCGCGTACTCTTGGTTCACCACGCGGGGCACATAGGCTTCCTGGGCTGCCTCGCCGGAACCTCTGCCAAGGCACCCCGTGCCCCACGTCGCTGAGCCCGGCATGCCTTCCTGGTGGCCGTGGGGTGGCGCTTGATTGGTACCGTGAGGAGCTATGCCCACGCCCACGCCGCCTAGGGGAGGCGAGGGCGCGGCCGGGTGTCCAACACCGCCGGTTGTGCCAACGCTGGCGAGCCCTCCTGGTGCACCTGGGAGCACGCGGGCGCAACGAGGCTCGTCGTGTGACCCGGCCACAACTTAAGATGTGAGTAGGGAGAAGAAAGGCGGCGTACCCCTGGCCGCAGCATGCAATAGCTCGGCGATGCATTCTAGCAGGGCATCGCGGCCGCTCTCCATCAGCTGACACCGCAGCAGCTCCCGCACCACCACAAGCGCGGCTCGCATGTTCGCATATTCCCGCAGAGTGTGTCGCGTCGTCGCTGCTGCGTAGCTTATGGATCTTGCGGTGGCCCGCGCGTGCCCCGGCGTGAGGGCGGCGGACATCGATCCGTGCTGCCTGCACCCGCGAGGGTTGGGCGGCGCGCGGACAGCTTGGAGTGCGGAGTTGAGGTCTTCTGGAATGGATGGAGGTGCTCGAGCTGGACGGGCCGCCCAGCGGTCGGCCTGGGCCCTCGGATCGTCAGACATCGAAGATGCGAGGTGAGGCCGACCGGTCGATGGGGAAGAAAACCTCTGCACACCCTTACCTGGCGCGCCAAATGTCGGATTTCGGGTTCCGACAAAACCCTTGAGGTTCAAACACTGGGGTGGGAACGAAGATCTCTCCTTCCCCCTTTCACTCTCCCTCACCGCGATCTCAAGGCTCGGCGCGTCGAACTCGCAGAACAAAGGGACACAAGATTTATACTAGTTCAGGCCACCGATGTGGTGTAATACCCTACTCCAGTGTGGTGTGGTGGATTTCCTTGTAGGCTGAGGATGAACAAGTACAAGGGAAGAATAGCCACCCGAGGAGAGGTGTTCTTGAGCTCGATGAACTTGCGCGTATGAGGGTGGAATGGATCTCTCCCTCTCCACCTATGGTGATGGCTAGTCCTATTTATAGAGGCCCTGTTCCTCTTCCCAAATATTAAGCGGGAAGCGATTCCACGACGGCCAATTTGAAGGGGGGCAACTAGTACAAGCTATCCTGGCTAAAGGTGGTCTTCGCCTGCCAAAGGCTCTAGTGGCGACACCGTCCTCGGCTCCACGGTGACCTATGTCCTGCCATCTTGCCAGTCTTGGTCTCGTTTCACTGATATGGAAACCTTTGCCTGTGGCCTCGGGACTCCTCGCCTGTGCTTGCCTCTTTAGCACCAAAGAGGAAACGAGGACACTGTGCACACTGGCGCCCGCCTGGCCCCGGTCATCATGGCTTGCGTCATAGGAACCTCGCGAGGTGCCCCTTACCTTGATCTCTCCGCCCCTCGCGAGCCAGCCTGGTGAGGCCTCCCCGAGGAGGTCTTGCATCGTCCGCCTCATGAGGCTCGGCCCCTCACGAGGGTCTTGAGTGTTTGCTGGTGAAGATGGGTCATACGGGGCCGCTGGAGGAACCACGCCGTGGGCCGCAGGTAGGGAAGTCTGGGGACCCCCGTTCCCAGGATGCCGACAACATCTGAAAGACAATCAGTGTATGCATGGTTGTTTAATTCACTTACCGTTCATGATATGGCCAGAGAAATGATTCTGCATGGGATGTGTTTTTGTAGATACGGACGACGGTGTTAATGGACCAGTCTCGTAGGTCCTTACCATCTAATGTTGTGCCATTTACTAATGCAGGATCTATACAATACACACTATACCTTTTTCTTCTCTGCGTGTTCATTCCCTTGAGAGGAATAAAATGCAGTTAGTTGTTTATCATTTATAGCCTTGCATGGAGAAGTTGATCAGAGTTTGTTAAGCACTTACAAAATCAGGCATCTAACAAGAGTGGCATCGAGCTCGTTGAAGTTGAAGAAGAGATGTAAGTCCTCGAAAATCACATTGATGGAACCATCATCGTGTCAGAAATCATTCTGTTGTAGTGGACTAGTAGAACATGATGACCTGCTGACATTTCATCCATGCAATATTCATGTAACTCGCGGCAACTAGAGCTGCACTCATCAAAGTATTCGCCAAAAAGAAATGGCTGGCCATGGACGTAATTGCGTGCTTCAAGTACATCTGCTTTATTTTTAGCAAGTGATACGTCTCCAATCTATCTATAATTTTTGCTTGTTCCATGCTATTATATTATCTGTTTTGGATGTTTTATATGCACTAATATGCTATTTTATGTTATTTTTGGGACTAACCTATTAACCTAGAGCCCAGTGCCAGTTTTCTATTTTTTCCTTGGTTTTTAGCTTCGCAGAAAAGGGATATCAAACAGAGTCCAAACGGAATAAAACTTTCACGATGATTTTTCTTGGACCAAACGACACCCAGGAGACTTGGAGTGCAAGTCAGAAGAGCCACGAGGCGGCGACAAGGGTGGAGGGCGAGCCCTAGGGGGTGCCCCCTACCTTGTGGGACCCTCGGTGACCTCCTGACCTAGTTCTTCCTCCTATATATTCACATATATTCCCGAACCTCCAAAAGCATCCACGAAAACACTTTTTCACCACCGCAACCTTCTCTTCCCGTGAGATCCCATCTTGGGGCCTTTTCCGGCATCCTGCTGGTGGGGTATTTGATCCCGGAGGGCATCTACATCAACTCTATTGCCCTTCTGATGAAGCGTGAGTAGTTCACCTCAGACCTATGGGTCCATATAGCTAGTAGCTAGATGGCTTCTTCTCTCTCTTTGATTCTCAATACCATGTTCTCCTCGATGTTCTTGGAGATCTATCCGATGCAATCTTCTTTTGCGGTGTGTTTGTTGAGATCCGATGAATTAGGGATTTATGATCAGATTATCTATGAATATTATTTGATTCTTTATCAAATTCTTATATGCTTGATTTGATATCTTTGTATTTCTCTTTGAACTATAGGTTTGGTTTTGCCAACTAAATTGGTTTTTCTTGCAATGGGAGAAGTGCTTGGCTTTGGGTTCAATCTTGTGGTGCCCTCACCCAATGAAAAAGTAGGGGTAGCAAGCCACGTATTGTATTGTTGCCATCGAGGATAAAAATATGGGGTTTACATCATATTGCTTCAGTTTATTCCTCTACATCATGTCATCTTACTTAAAGCGTTACTCTGTTCTTTATGAACTTAATACTCTAGATGTAGGCAGGAGTCGGTAGATGTGTGGAGTAATAGTAGTAGATTCAGGCAGGAGTCGGTCTACTTAACACGAATGTGATGCCTATATTACATAATCTTTGCCTTGGATATCATCATAACTTTGCACTTTTCTATCAATTGCTCGACAGTAATTTGTTTACTCACTGTATTATTTGCCTTCAAGAGAGAGCCTCTAGTGAAACCTATGCCCCCCGGGTATATTTTCCATCATATTAGTTTCCGATCTACTATTTTGCTTTCTTTTATTTTCAGATCTATAAACCAAAAAATCCAAAAATACTTAGTTATATTTTGTTTAGTTTTATTTATCTCTATCAGATCTCACCTTTGCAAGTGACCGTGAAGGGATTGACAACCCCTTTATCGTGTTGGGTGCAAGTGTTTGATTTTTTGTGCAGGTATTGGTGATTTGTGTGTTCTTCTCCTACTGGATTGATACCTTGATTCTTAACTGAGGGAAATACTTACCTCTACTGTGTTGCATCACCATTTCCTCTTGAAGAGAAAAACCAACGCAAGCTCAAGTAGTACCAGGAAGAATTTCTGGCGCCATTGCCGGGGAGATCTACGCCAAGTCAAGATCTACATCAAGCCTACCAAGTAACCATCATAAACTCTCATCTCTTGCATTACATTATTTGCCATTTCCCTCTCGTTTTCCTCTCCCCCACTTCTAAAACGATTTTCAAAAAGATTTGCCCTTTTCTTCGCCCTTCTTCCGTTCGTCTCTTCGTTTGTGTTTTGTTTGCTTGTGCGTTGGATTGCTTGCTTTGTCGCAATGGCGCAAGAGAATACCAAATTGTGTGACTTTCCCAATACTAATAATAATGATTTTATTAGTACTCCGATTGCTCCCGCCACTAGTGTAGAATCTTATGAAATTAATGTCACTTTGCTGAGTCTTGTTATGAAAGATCAATTTTCCGGCCTTCCTAGTGAAGATGTTGCATCCCATTTGAATAAATTCATTGTGTTGTGTGATATGCAAAAGAAGAAAGATGTGAATAATGATATTGTTAAGTTGAAGTTATTTCTGTCAGATCACGGGTTCCGGCAAAACCCTTAAGGTTCGAACACTGGGGTGCGCGCAAAGATCTCCCCCTTATCGATCTGCGTCCTAACTTAGCTAAGATCTCACGAACTAACTCGACGAACTCGTAACACAAAGGACACAAGATTTATATTTGGTTTGGGCCACTGTTGAGGTGCAATACCCTACTCCAATGTGGTGGTGGTGGATTGCCTCTTGGGCTGAAGACGAACAATAGAAGGGGAAGAACAACCTCCTGAGGTTGAGGTGTTCTTGTGCTTGGTGAACTTGTGTGTGTGTGTGAGGATCCGGTCCAAGGTTCTCTTCTCCCCCTACTATGGTGGTGGCTAGTCCTATTTATAGAGGCCTTGGTCCTCTTCCAAATATTGAGCGGGAAGGGAGCCTACAACGGCCAATTTGAAAGGGGACAACTAGTACAAGCTATCCTGAGAAAAGCAGTCTTCGCCTGCCAAAGGCTCTGGTGGTGACACCGACTTGGGCTCCATGGTGACCTCCGTCTTGCCGTCCTCCTGGTCTTGATCTCGTTGCACCAATATGGAAACCTTTGCTGGATTCCTCGGTACTCCGCGCCTGCACTTGCCCCTTTAGCACCAAAGAGGAAACAAGGACGCTACGCGCGCTGGCGCCCGTCTGGCCTCGATCGTCATGGCTTACGTCACGAGAACCTCACAAGGTTTGCCCAGCCATGAACTCTCCGCCCCTCATGAGCCAGCCTGGTGAGGCCGCTCCTGAGGAGGTCTCGTGTCGTCCGCCTCATGAGGCTTGGCCCCTTGCGAGGGTCTTGATTCCTTGTTGATGAAGATGGGCTGTACAGGCCTGCCAGCAAAGCCACGTCGTGGGTCGCAGGCAGGCAAGTCTGGGGACCCCCGTTCCCAGAACGCCAACAGTAGCCCCCAGGCCCAAGGCACACTCGGGCTTGGCTTCGAGGCGAAGCCAAGGGTCAAGTGCGGAGTGCCATGAGCCCCAATAGCCTGCGGCCTTGGTCGACGCGTGGCAGTTGATTGGACGTGGGCGTATGCGCTTCCCCATGCTGCCTCGGCAACTGCCCGATGTGACAAGTCCCTGCGACATGCAAGGAAAACCATCATTGCATGTGATCATGGAGGGTGCTGGTTGGCCTTCTCCAGGTATAAATGGTAGGGGGGCGGAGCCCCCGTCGCCCATCCTTCCTCTTCCTCTTCCGCTTCTTCTCCTTCCTTGCTCCTCTCCTACCACCAATGGCACCGTCAAGGAGGTTCACCCCCGCGGAGAAGGGGAAGGCCCCTCGCAAGGGGCCCGGCTCTCCGGTGCCCAAGCGTGGACGCGGCCGTCCCCACAAGCACACCGCAACCCCTGCCATGGCTCTGCGTGGCCGTGGTGGTGCCGCTTCACGGGGCAGGGGTCGCTCCGGTTGTGGCAGTCCCGTTGATGAAGGGAGACGTGTCGTGGTCGCGCGGCCTCCCTGGCCACGCTTCCACTCGGCGGAGACGCTACCGGAGTTCGTCGTCTGGTCGGAGAATCCGGCCAGCAACTGGCTTCAGCTCCCGCGCTTCTTCACTGACGAGCTGCCGGCCTCAGGTCCTGGCGGGCTTTGGCTACAAGCGGATGGCTGCTGCAGCAGGGCTTCCTGGGTTGCGGTTGAGGTCTCCGCCATAGGCAATGTAGCTCTGGCCCGTGGTTGGCAGACATTCACCCGTGCGCGCGTCCTGGGCAGGCTTTGCGCCCTTCACTTCAAGTACGACGGTGACACGACCTTCTATGTGAGGGTGTTTGGTGAAGATGGTCGCCGCGTCGAGTGCTGCCCCAAGGTGAACGACGGCAAGGAGGTGCTCGGCCTTGGCGACGACCGTGACGAAGATGGGAGCGAACCCGCCCTTGGCGCCGACCGTGTCTCGTCCGGCTATGGTAGCTCTTCCCCGAGCGTCAACTCCAGCAGTGGCGGCTACGACCAGCCACCACACCGCCATGCCCACTTCGAAGACAGTGGCGGGTCGTCTCGTCGCCGTGCCTCCGTGAAGCGCGAGGAGGGGTCTGACTGAGCTCGGGAGGGCGCTGGGGCCTGCGCCCGTGAACCGCTATAGGCGCCGCTTCTACTTTGTTCTTCTTTTCCTTCCTGCATCAGAAAGAAACCAGAATGGGCCCCGAAGGGGCGTGTATCGAACTATGATCTCAACATTATGTTATGTTTGTTGTTCCTGTGCCGTGCTGCAACATCATCGTTTTATGTAGGGATAACTTAGCTCGACTTGTTTTGAGTGGCCTTCTCCTCACGAGGCGCTTGCTTCCTAGTGCCTGTTGAGGCCTCCTTGACCTGATATGCGCTTAGGAACTACTCCCTCCGTTCCTTGATATAAGGTGTATAGATTTTTGAGAAAAAATCCGTAATATAAGGTGTATCGCGTTGCACCACTCGTTCGGATAATTATCTTAGGAATATGATTACATTTCCTCATATGAGGCAAGCTCCTCTATTTTCTCATGTCAATTAGTCAGGTATAATCTCGCCTAAAACGCGTGAAAATTTCCCTCCATGTGCGTTCTTTAATTTCCGTGCCAAAAACTATACACCCTATATTGAGGAACGGAGGGAGTACAAAAATCCGTTAAGAGGTTTATCGCTCACCCGGGGCTTGGTTATAGGCGCCGCTGACCTTGACTCGGTGCTTCGTGTCGCGATACCCGTGGGGCACGGATTAGGAGAGCTGCGCCAGCTTGTGGGCTCGAACGAGGGTGCCTCACGAAAAGATAGAAGGAGGAAGCTCACAAAGGTACTTGTTCAGCCCCCTCGCGAGGGACGTGAGGGAGAGTTCGGGTCGACCAAAGAGGCGAAGGCAGAAACAGAGGCAAAAGCGATAAAACGGGACCAGCGAGAGACACCAGAAAGCAAATTTCAATCAAAAGAGGGGCGAACCAACTTCGGAAAGCAAATAAAAAGCCGCGTACGGCACCTAGTCTAGTCTTCAATGTCTTCTCACCAGCTCGGAGCTAAGTGCTACCACTCGGCATGGGAGAGAGCCCCTGAGGCCCAAGGGCGGCTCTCCCGAGGCTCCGGGGCTTGTACAGCCCCACTCATTATTACGTGAGAGTGTCACGGGCAGCGATTCTTCATAGGCACGGGGCCTTGCTTCACAGGCACTGGGCCTTTCTTCACAGGCACCGGGCCTTGCCTCACAGGCACTGGGCCTTTCTTCATAGGCACCGGGCCTTCTTCATGGGCACTGGGCCTTTCTTCATGGGTAGAACTTCCGGAGGTGTTGGATGTTCCAGGCGTTCTGGACGGGTACCCCGTCCTGTGTCTCCAGGCGCACAGCGCCAGGCCTGGAGACGTGGACGACCTTGAACGGTCCCTCCCACATGGGCGAGAGCTTATGCAGCCCCTCCCTAGAGAGCACCCGCCTCAGGACGAGGTCACCCACCTCAAGAGTCCTGGAGCGGACGCTGTGGCAGTGGTACCGATGCAACGCCTGCTGGTATCTTGCCGCCCATAGTGCAGCTTCACGGCGTCGTTCCTCCCGCAGCACATGGTCCATCCCCCGCATGGCGTCCTGCTGCGTCTCATCAAACGCCATGACCCGTGCGGAGCGATGCTCGACCTCATGAGGGAGGACTACTTCTGCTCCATAGACGAGGAAGAACGGGGTTTCGCCCGTTGGCTTGGTGGCGGTGGTGCGGATCGACCACAACACAGACTGGAGCTCGTTGTGCCAGTCCCTGCTGCAGGCCTCGAGCTTCTTCTTGAAGGTCCTGGTCTGGAGGCCCTTCAGGACCTCCGCGTTTGCGCGTTCGGCCTGGCCATTGCTCCTGGGGTGTGCTACTGAGGCATAGCAGATCTGCGTTCCAAGGTTAGCACAATATGACTTGAAGAGATTACTAGTGAACTACGAGCCGTTATCGGTGATGATGCGGTTGGAGACCCCAAAACGGCTCACGAGGCCCTTGATGAACTTGACTGCAGAGCCAGCTGGGATGGCGCTGACGACTTTAACCTCCGGCCACTTAGTGAACTTGTCGATGGCGACGTAGAGGTATCGATAGCCCCTAGGCGCCCTAGGGAACGGGCCCAAAATATCCAGCCCCCAGACCGCGAATGGCCATGAGAGTGGGATGGTCTGGAGGCCCTGAGCTAGCTGATGAATCTTCTTGGCATGGAATTGGCAGGCCTCGCAGGACTTCACCAGCTCGGCCGCTACGTTGAGCGCCGTAGGCCAGTAGAATCCACTTCAGAATGCCTTGCCGACGAGGGTTCGCAACGACGAGTGGTGCCCACAGTCTCCGCCGTGTATGTCAGCTATCAACTCTTTCCCCTGTTCCCTGGAGATACAACACAGTGTAACGTCATTTGGTAGCTTTCTGTATAACTCGCCATCCTGGATGCAGTATGTTGTGGCCTGATGGGCCACGTGCTCCGCGTCCTCCTCCTTCTATGGGAACGCCCCTTGCATCAGGTATTCCTTGAATTCCTTGGTCCAGCATCCCTCCTGGGGATCGAGCGCCAGGAGTAGGCACGCCCCTGAGGTCGGGCCACATGCTGGGGCTCCTGAGGCAGGCGGCTGCGGGAGTTCCTCCCGAGGCTGAGTTATTCTTGAAAGCGGCAGCGTTGCTGATGGCTTGAAGAGCCGCTCCTCAAAGACGCCAGGCTCCTGGGACTGTCACTTGGTTGCTCTCCTGGTGATGTCGTCTACTTCCTTGTTGGTGCCACGGGGCACGTGCTGCAACTCCAGGCCCAGAAATTGCTTCTCCATCTTGTGCACCTCCGTGAGGTATGCTTCCATGTGCTCGTCCTTCGGCTCATATACCTTGTTGGAGAAGTTGACGAGGAGCTGTGAGTCGCCCTTGATAGTGAGACGCTTCACCCCCAGCGCTGCCGCAGCCTTCAGGCCGGCTATGAGGCCCTCCTATTCTGCAATGTTGTTGGAGACCTTCTCGCCCTGCTGGAAGCAGAGCTGCACGGCGTAGTAGAGCTTGTCCTGAGTGGGCGAGATAAGCACTGCTCCAGCCCCCGCACCCTGGCGCATGAAGGCACCATCGAAATACATGACCCAGCCGCCAGGCGCCTCGCTTCCCGGCGCGAGGGACCGGTCTTCGCCTTCTTCAAGCGCCGGGGCGTCTGTCCATTCTGCCATGAAATCAGCGAGCGCGGCCCCCTTGATGACCCTGGTAGTACTGAACTCCGGCTGGAATGCTTGCAACTCGATGTTCCATTCAGCGACTCTTCTGGCAGAGTTGGGGCTCCTGAGCACTCTCTCCAATGGGTAAGCTGAGACGACCTTGATGGGGTGGCCCTGGAAGTAGTGTCACAGCTTTTGCGAGGCTACTAGGAGTGCGAGTAGGAGCTTTTGAGGCATGGGGTACCACGCTCGTGCGTCCCGCAACACCATGCTGACGAAGTATACCGGGTGCTCGACGAGGGTAGGCGTGCTGATGAGCTTTGCATCTTATGGAAGCTGGGGTGTCTCCTGAGGGGGTAGAGCCCTCGACGCTTGGTCGCTTGCCGAAGACTTCGCGGGTTTGGGGGCGTCATCCTACCGAACCTGATCCTCTGCCGCTGATGCTGCGGCCCTCGTGGCGCCCTTCTGGTCTTGCGTCATCTCTACTGGAGGCGTGGCACGGCCTGACGTGCCCTTGGCTTGGTGTTCTTCCCGAACCGCCACCAGAGCCGCGCTAGCTGAGTACGGTGTGGCGGCAAGATAGAGCACTAGTGGCTCGCGAGGTCATGGCGCCACCATCACTGGAGAGTTGGTCAGGTATCTCTTGAGGTCTTGAAAAGCTTGGTCGGCCTCTGGGGTCCACTCGAACGGGCCCTTCTTTTTCATCAGCTTGAAGAAGGGTAGGGCGCGCTCTTCCATCTTGGAGATGAAGTGCCCCAACACAGTCACCCGACCAGCCAACTTCTGCATTTCCTTGAGGGTTTGTGGTGGACTCATGGCATCAATGGCCTTCACCTTCTCTGGGTTGGCCTCGATCCCCTGTGGGACACCAGGAAACCCAGCAGCTTGCCGGAAGGGACGCCAAACACACATTTCTCTGGATTGAGCCGCAAGTCCACCTAGCGAAGGCTTTCAAAGGTCTCCTCTAGGTCTTGGATCAAGGTACCCGCCTCCTGAGACTTCACCATGATGTCATCGATGCAAGCTTCAGTGTTTCTCCTGAGCTGCTGCCCTAAGGCAATGTGCATGAGTCGCTGGAAGGTTGCGCCCGCGTTGCGTAGCCCGAACGGCATGCAGGTGTAGCAGTACACCCCACACGGGGTCGGGAAGGCCGTCTTCTCCACATCTTCTACCGCCATCTTGATCTGGTGATACCTTGAGAACGCATCCAGGAAGCATAGCATGTCGCACTCAGTGGTGGAGTCAATGATCTGGTCGATGCGTGGAAGCAGGAACGGATCTTGGGGGCATGCCTTGTTGAGGTTGGTCAAGTCGATGCACATCCGCTCCTTCCCGCCTTTCTTTGGGACGACGACGGGGTTCGCCAGCCACTCGGGGTACCGAACCTCGCATATGACACCCGTAGCCTCCAACCTGCGAGTTTCTTGGATGATGAAAGCTTGCTTCTCCGTGGACTGCCGCCTTTCCTTCTGCTTCATAGGGTGTACGTTGGGGCACACCTTCAGGTGGTGCTCTATTACCTCTCTTGGGACCCCTACCAGCTGATCGGGTTCCCAGGTGAACACTCCCTTGTTTGCATGCAAAAACTTCACTAGCGCCTCCTCCTGAGCAGGCTCGAGGCTGGCGCCTATGGTAAAGGTTGCCCCTAAGGACCCGTCCTCCTCGACCAACACTTGCTTGGTTTCTGCCTTGGCCTGAGTGAAGAACTGCTTCTTCTTGGTTGGTACAGCTCCCTTGGCCTTGGAGGTATCCGCGTTGGTGGGTCCTGCTGTCGCGGCGGCCTTGTGGGCAAGCTTGAGCACCGCCAGGGCCTCCTTGGCGCCCCCCTTGATGGTGAGGACACCCTGGCTCCCCGGCACCTTCACGAGATTGTAAGCAGGATTGGTCGCTTCCATGAACTGGGCCAGAGCTGGGTACCCGAGGATGGCATTGTATGGGAGGCCAATGCGAGCGATGTCGAAGCCGATGAGCTCGGTGCGGTAGTTGTCGTGCTTGCCGAAGGTCACGGGGAGGTGGATCTATCCCAGGGAGCGGGCGAGGCCTCCCACAACTCCCGAGAAGGGCTTGCTGGGGCGGAGTCTCTCGAATGGTACGTGAAGAAGGCTGAAGGCCTCGATGGAGAGCACATTGAGGCCGGCGCCGCCATCGACGAGCGTCTGGGTGATGGATACATGGGAGATGGTGGGTGCGTACAACATCGGGAGCGCACCCGAACCGACGGTGGAGGCGGGATGGTCCTCCGAGTCGAAGGTGAGGTTGGCCTCAGGCGCGGCCCAGCCGGGCGGAGCTCCCGGGCGCTTGGAAGCGACGCCGATCTGGCGAAGGTACGGCTTGACATGCCGATCTGAGGGTGGTGCTTGCGAACCGCCGAGATGAGCTGCGACAACGGGGGCCACCGGTTCCCCAAAGCGAGTGACAAAGAGGCTGCGCAGCCCCTCCCAGGTGACGACAGAAGACTCTGGCCAGTGGAGGATCCAGGCGCGCTGTGCACCCACAAGGGCCATTGGGAACTAGTTGGCCATGATGTTGTCGTCGCCCCGACTTCCAGAACGGCCTCCTCGTACGCCAGCAGGAAAGCCGACGGGTCCGCGGCACCGTCGTAGCGCGGCGGCATCTTCGGCTTGAACTTGGGTGGCCACCGAACCTACCGCAAGGTGGTGGCAAGGGCTCGGAGCCCCCGAGCGCTGCTGCTGGCCCCGGTAGATCCAGCTGGAGGGGCGCCCACCATGGGGGAGAGGGCATGGAGATGGTGGAGCATGAATCGACGGAAGAAAGGCTCCAGCGCACCCCTACCTGACGCGCCAAATGTCAGATAACGGGTTTTGGCAAAACCCTTAAGGTTCAAACACTGGGGTGCGCGCGAAGATCTCGCCCTATTAATCCGCGTCCTAACTTAGCTAAGATCTCACAAACTAACTCGACGAACTCGCAACACAAAGGACACAAGATTTATAAGGGTTCGGGCCAACGTTGAGGTGTAATACCCTACTCCAGTGTGGTGGTGGTGGATTGCCTCTTGGGCTGAAGACGAACAGTACAAGGGGAAGAACAACCTCCTGAGGTTGAGGTGTTCTTATGCTTGGTGAACTTATGTGTGTGTGAGGATCCGGTCCAAGGTTCTCTTCTCCCCCTACTATGGTGGTGGCTAGTCCTATTTATAGAGGCCCTGGTCCTCTTCCCAAATATTGAGCGGGAAGGGAGCCTACAACAGCCAATTTGAAAGGGGACAGCCAGTACAAGCTATCCTGACAAAAGCAGTCTTCGCCTGCCAAAGGCTCTGGTGGTGACGCCGTCTTGGGCTCCACGGTGACCTCCGTCTTACCGTCCTCCTGGTCTTGGTCTCATTATACCAATATGGAAACCTTTGCTGGATGCCTCGATAACTCGCGCCTGCGCTTGCACCCCTTAGCACCAAAGAGGAAACAAGGATGCTGCGCGCACTGGCGCCTGCCTAGCGCCCGCCTGGCCTCGATCGTCATGGCTTATGTGACGAGAACCTCGCGAGGTTTGCCCGGCCTTGAACTCTCCGCCCCTCACGAGCCAGCCTGTTGAGGCCGCTCCTAAGGAGGTCTCGTGTCGTCCGCCTCGCGAGGCTTGGCCCTCGCGAGGGTCTTGATTGCTTGTTTATGAAGATGCGTCATACAGGCCTGCCAGCAAAGCCATGCCATGGGCCGCAGGCAGGCAAGTTTGGGGACCCCCGTTCCCAGAATGTCGACAATTTCCGTTTTCACTTTGAGATGGAATAAGTGTAAAGATGCTTTTATCGCCAAGTATTTTTCCTCCCGTAAAGATCATCTCCCTTAGGAACGATATTATGAATTTTAAGCAACTTGATCATGAACATGTTGCACAATCTTGGGAGAGGATGAAATTGATGATACATAATTGCCCTACTCATGGTTTAAATTTGTGGATGATCATACAAAATTTTTATGCCAGATTGAATTTTGCTTCTAGAAATCTTTTAGATTCGGCGGCGGGAGATACTTTTATGGAAATTGATTTAGGAGAAGCTACTAAATTCCTAGATAATATTATGGTTAGTTATTCGTAATGGCATACCGAAAGATCATACGATTGAAGAAATTAATGTTTTGAGTGGAAAGATGGATGAACTTATGAAATTATTTGCTAGCAAGAGTGCTCATATTGATCCTAATGATATGCCTTTGTCTACTTTGATTGATAATAGTAATGAATCTATGGATGTGAATTTTGTTGGAAGGAACAATTTTGGTAATAATGTGTATAGAGGAAATTTGAACCCTGGCCGTTTCCTAGTAATTCCTCTAATAATTATGGTAATTCCTACAACAATTCTTATGGAAATTATAAGAAGATTCCCTCTGATCTTGAGAGTAGTATTAAAGAATTTATGAGTTCACAAAAGAATTTCAATGCTTTGGTTGAAGAAAAATAGCTTAAGATTGATGATTTGGCTAGGAACATGGATATAATTTCTCGTGAGATTGATTCTTTTAAACTTAGATCTATTACACCCAAGCATGATATCAATGAGTCTCTCAAAGCCATGAGAATTTCCATTGATGAGTGTAAAGAAAGAACCGCTAAGATGTGTGCTAAGCGAGATTGGTTTTAAAAGTGTGTTCTTCTAGTTTTTGTGAAAATAATGATGAAGATATTAAAGTGATTTATATGACTCTTATTGAATGTTTGTTTTCTAAAATAAATCTTTATAAAGATGGGACTGGAGATGAGTCAAGTTTAGCTAGAAGGCGTCCCAATGATTCAGATTTTATAGATCATGGTGCAGAAATTGATAAAAGTGGGATTGGAGAGGTCAAAACTTTAAGTAGCAATGAACCCGCTCTTTTGGATTTCAAGGAATTTAATTATGATAATTGTCCTTTAGTAGATTGTATTCCCTTGTTGCAATCCATGTTGAATTCTCCTCATGCTTATAATCAAAATAAAGCTTTTACTAAACATATTGTTGATGCTACGATGAAATCTTTTGAGGAAAAGCTTTAATTGGAAGTTTCTATTCCTGGAAAACTTTATAATGAGTGGGAACCTACTATTAAGATTAAGATTAATGATTATGAGTGACATGCTTTGTGTGATTTGGGTGCTAGCGTTTCCACAACTCCAAAAACTTCATGTGATGTGTTAGGTTTCCGTGAATTTGATTATTGTTCTTTAAATTTGCATCTTGCGGATTCCACTATTAAGAAACCTATGGGAAGGATTAGTGATGTTCTTATTGTTGCAAATAGGAATTTTGTGCCCGTAGATTTCATTGTTCTTGATATAGATTGCAATCCTACATGTCCTATTATTCTTGGTGCACCTTTCCTTAGAACGATTAGTGCAATTATTGTTATGAAAGAAGGAAACATTAGATTTCAATTCCCGTTAAGGAAGGGCATATGGAACACTTTCCTAGAAAGAAAATTAGGTTGCCATATGAATCTATTATGAGAGCTACTTGGATTGCATACCAAAGAGGACAATACCTAAATCTATGTTTTTATGCCTAGCTAAGGGCGTTAAACAATAGCGCTTGTTGAGAGGTAACCCAATTTTATTTTTGTTCTTGTTTTTGGTCCTGTTTTGAAATAAATAATTCATATAGCCTCTGGTTAGATGTGTTTTTCTATTTTAATTAATGTTTATGCCAAGTTAGACCTTTGGGATGCCTTACGATGATAGTTGATTTGATTTTGCTGAAAAATAGAAACTTTTGCACAAAGGAAAACAATTCTCATTTTTAACAGAAACGTGATAAAATACTGACTCTTCTGAAGAAGATTAATATACAAATTTCTGAGGTTTTCCTATTTTTCAGAGTTTTTGGAGTTATAGAAGTACTCAAGAGTTATAGATTGCTACAGACTGTTCTATTTTTCGACAGATTCTGTTTTCTTTGTGTTGTTTGTTTATTTTGATGAATCTATGGGTAGTATCAGGGGGTTTGAACCAAGGAAAAGTTGGAATACAGTAAATATTACACAAATATAAATAAATAATGAGTTCACAACAATACCAAAAGTGGTGATTTATTTTCTTATACTAACGGAGCTTATGAGATTTTCAGTTGAATTTTGTGTTGTGAAGTTTACAAGTTTTGGGTAAGGATTTGATGGACTATGGAATAAGGAGTGGCAAGAGCCTAAGCTTGGGGATGCCCAAGGCACCCCAAGGTAATATTCAAGGACAACCAAGATCCTTAGCTTGGGGATGCTCCAGAAGGCATCCCCTCTTTCTTCTCCGTCTATCGGTAACTTTACTTGAGGCTATATTTTTATTCACCACATGATATGTGTTTTGCTTGGAGCATCTTTTTTTGAGGAACTAGACAGTAGGAGTGGCTCCTACTGTTTTTTCATATATATATATATATATGGGGTGTGTTACATAGTTACAACTCATGTACAAATGGGGGGGGGGGGTAGCCAACCTCTACCCCCAAGAGTGTGGGGGAGCAAGTAAAACAAGAGAGTAAAAAACGCTAGGCTAGAGAGTGTACAAATGAGGCAATGGAGGCACTAAGGGCCTCTATGGTTCTATGCTGTAGCAAGCTAAAGTCTTGGATGAACCTATTAAGCCAGGTGTCAACACTGGGTATGGTGCCTCTGAAGTGTTTATTGTTCCTTTCTTTCCATAGGCTCCAGGCAGCGGTAAAAAATATGTCAAAGAAGAATAACGGTCCATCCCAGGTTTGGTGCATCCCATGGAGGAGTTGTAGTTTGCATGAATATAGCGGCCAGACAACACCAAGTTTGCTCCAACAGGATTGACTAAAGGAACACGAGAAGATCATGTGATCAACCATCTCCTCAACTTGCAACCCACAAAGCAGGCACGTGTGATCATCGCCAATGTTGAAATGCCTTCTTTTCAGCATATTCCTAGTGTTTAGTCGATCATGAATGAGAAGACATCCGAAGACTTTGATACGCATAATGCAATGTGATTTCGACAAGTGCGAGAAGGTAGGATGTGTATCAGCCTCTCTGAAGCAGAACTTATAATAGGATGTGTATCAGCGTCTTGTATGATTTGAGTCTTTGCCTTTTAGTTTGCCACAATCATCCTTGTTGTACACGCCTTTTGAGAGAGAGACGCATGAATCGTGATTTATTAGAATACTCTATGTGCTTCACTTATATCTTTTGAGCTAGGCAATTTTGCTCTAGTGCTTCACTTATATCTTTTTAGAGGACGACGGTGGTTTTATTTTACTGAAATTGATGAACTCTCATGCTTCAATTATATTATTTTGAGAGTCTTTAAACATCATGATAATTTGCTTTGGTTATAAATTTAGTACTAATATGATAGGCATCCAAGAGGGATATAATAAAAACTTTCATATAAAGTGCATTGAATACTATGAGAAGTTTGATTCCTTATGATTGTTTTGAGATATAATTATGGTGATATTAGAGTCATGCTAGTGAGTAGTTTTGAATTTGAGAAATACTTGTGTTAAGGTCTGTGAGTCCCATAGCATGCACGCATGGTGAACCATTATGTAACGAAGTTGGAGCATGAGGTATTTAATGATTGTCTTCCTTATGAGTGGCGGTCGGGGATGAGCGATGGTATTTTCCTACCAATATATCCCCCTAGGAGCATGTGTGTAGTATTTTGTTTCAATGACTAATATATTTTTGCCATAAGTATGTGAGTTCGTTGAGTTCATGGATTATACACACTCTCACCCTTCCACCATTGCTAGCCTCTCTAATACCGCACAACTTCCGCCGGTACCTTACACCCACCATATACCTTCCTCAAAACATCCACCATACCTACCTATTATGACATTTCCATAGCCATTCCGAGATATATTGCCATGCAACTTCCACCGTTCCATTTATTATGACACACTTCATTATTGTCATATTGCTTTGCATGATCATGTAGTTGACATCATATTTGTGGCACTACTCAACATTTTTATACATGTCGCTCTTGAGTCATTGCACATCCCGGTACACTGCCAGAGGCATTCATATAGAGTCATATTTTGTTCTAAGTATCGAGTTATAATTCTTGAGTTGTAAGTTAATAAAAGTGTGATGATCTTCATTATTAGAGCATTGCCCCGTGTGAGGAAAAATAAAAAGAGGCCAAAGAAGCCAAACAAAAAAATGAGAGAAAAGAGAGAAGGGCAATGTTACTATCCTTTTTCCACATGTGTGCTTCAAAGTAGCACCATGATCTTCATGATAGAGAGTCTCCTATGTTGTCAGTTTCATATACTAGTGGCAATTTTTCATTATAGAACTTGGCCTGTATATTCCAACGATGGGCTTCCTCAAATTGCCCTAGGTCTTCATGAGCAAGCAAGTTGTATGCACACCCACTTAGTTTCTTTTTTTGAGCTTTCATAAACTTATAGCTCTAGTGCATCCATTGCATGGCAATCCCTACTCACTCACATTGATATCTATTGATGGGCATCTCCATAGCCTGTTGATACGCCTAGTTGATGTGAGACTATCTCCTTCTTTTTTGTTTTCTCCACAACCACCATATTCTATTCCACCTACAGTGCTATGTCCATGGCTCAAGCTCATGTATTGCGTGAAAGTTGAAAAAGTTTGAGAACACCAAAAGTATGAAACAATTGCTTGGCTTGTCATCGGGATTGTGCATGATTTGAGTATTTTGTGTGATGAAGATGGAGCATAGCCAGACTATATGATTTTGTAGGGATAGCTTTTCTTTAGCCATGTTATTTTGAGAAGACATGATTGCTTATGAGTATGCTTGAAGTATTATTGTTTTATGTCAATGCTAAACTTTTGTTTTGAATCTTATGGATCTGAACAATCATGCCACAATAAAGAAAATTTACATGGATAAATATGTTATGTAGCATTCCACATAAAAAATTTGTTTTTATCATTTACCTACTCGTGGACGAGCAAGAATTAAGCTTGGGTATGCTCAATACGTCTCCAACGTATCTATAATTTTTTTATAGTTCCATGCTATTATATTATCTGTTTTGGATGTTTTATATGCATTAATATGCCATTTTATATTATTTTCGGGACTAACCTATTAACCTAGAGCCCAGTGCCAGTTTCTGTTTTTCCTTGTTTTTTAGCTTCGCAGAAAAAGAATATCAAATGGAGTCCAAATGGAATTAAAATTTTGTGATGATTTTTCTTGGACCTAAAGACACCCAGGAGACTTGTAGTGCAAGTCAGATGAGCCACGAGGCAGCGACAAGGGTGGAGGGTGCGCCCCCCTACCTTGTGGGCCCCTCGGTGACCTCCTGACCTAGTTGTTTATCCTATATATGCACATGTGTTCTGGAACCTCTATAAGCATCCATGAAAATACTTTTCCACCACCGCAACCTTCTGTTCCCGCGAGATCCCATCTTGGGGCCTTTTTCGGCATCCTGTCGGAGGGGGATTCGATCATGGAGGGCATCTACATCAACTCTATTTCCCTTCCGATGAAGCGTGAGTAGTTTACCTCAGACCTACGGGTCCATAGCTAGTAGCTAGATGGCTTCTTCTCTCTCTTTGATTCTCAATACCATGTTCTCCTCGATGTTCTTGGAGATCTATCCGATGTAATCTTCTTTTGCGGTGTGTTTGTCGAGATTCGATGAATTGTGGATTTATGATCAGATTATCTATGAATATTATTTGAATCTTCTCTGAATTCTTGTGTGCATGATTTGATATCTTTGTATTTCTCTTCGAACTATCAGTTTGGTTTGGCCAACTAGATTGGTTTTTATTGCAATGGGAGAAGTGCTTAGCTTTGGGTTCAATCTTGCGGTGTCCTCACCCAGTGACAAAGTAGGGATAGCAAGGCACGTATTGTATTGTTGCCATTGAGGATGAAAAGATGGCGTTTACATCATATTGCTTGAGTTTATTCCTCTACATCATGTCATCTTACTTAAAGCATTACTATGTTCTTTATGAACTTACTATTCTAGATGCAGGCAGGAGTCGGTCGATGTGTGGAGTAATAGTAGTAGATGCAAGGAGAAGTCGGTCTACTTGACACGGACGTGATGCCTATATTACTTAATCATTGCCTCGGATATCGTCATAACATTGCACTTTTCTATCAATTGCTCGACAGTAATTTGTTTACCCACTGTACTGTTTTCCTTCAAGAGAGAAGCCTCTAGTGAAACCTATGCCCCCCGGGTCTATTTTCCATCATACTAGTTTCCGATCTACTATTTTGCAATCTTTTATTTTCAGATCTATAAACCAAAAAATCCAAAAATACTTAGTTATCTTTTGTTTAGTTTTATTTATCTCTATCAGATCTCACCTTTGCAAGTGACCGTGATGGGATTGACAACCCCTTTATCGCATTGGGTGCAAGTGTTTGATTGTTTGTGCAGGTATTGGTGATTTCGCGTTCTTCTCCTACTGAATTGATACCTTGGTTCTTAACTGAGGGAAATACTTACCTCTACTGTGTTGCATCACCCTTTCCTCTTCAAGGGAAAAACCAACACAAGCTCAGGAAGTAGCAGCAAGCACCAAATCTATTTCTACATCATTCATGCCGTCACAAATAATATTACTCTCTGATTCAAACAACTTGTTGTTAATTTCATTCTGGGCGATGAGTGCTTTAAGTAAGAGGCAATCGTTCTCTTTCCTCTTCGCTCTCCCAGTGCGCTTCTCGCAGGTGCAACCTTTTTGGCTGCTTCCTTCTTGGTACTTGAAGCATTTCTGGTAGAGCATTTCATTGGATGAAAGGTAGACTCCCGAGAAGACGGTGAAGCTTCGACGGACTGCTTAGCAGACGGTTTAGCTATGCCGGACCGCTGAGCTGGCGGTGCTGCTGTGACAGACGGCTGGGCTGTAGGAGTAGAGGCATCGTACGGCTGACCATGCGTTGAAGCTATGTTGGTTTTTTGCATAGGTGGTGCCAACTTGTCGGTGTGCTGAGGAGGCCGTGCCAACGCATTGGTTTGCTGAGTAGGAAGTGCTAACACATTGGTATGTTGATCACGCGCCTGCAGACCGACAGACTGATGAGCAGTTGGTTCTGGACCTACAGACTGCTTAGCAGGCGGTTCTGAAGCATCAGACTGCTTAGCAGTCTGTTCCACCAGGTTCGTCTGCTGAGCATGTGCTGCAGCTGGGTCTTCCCCCGCTGCTTCAGCGGCCGACATCTGAATCGGTGGCGTGTCTTCAACAGTTGTAGGCATTGCCACTGGCTACTCTGGGGTGGACGATGACATGGCTTATACGGCACAAAGTCAAGCCGACTGATCAACAAGTTGATGCATCAGCCGTCGGATTACGAGTATTAGGTTCTTTGGGGGAAGCACGCGAGAGCTGCTGTTGCAAGGAGAGCGTCAGCGGTTGAGGGGCAACATTGATTGCTCTTGGCGGGGCCTCAGGGATCTCATCGATGAACTCTATTTCCTTTTGTGGCCATTGGATGTGATGTAATAGTGTTTCTCCCAAGGTCCTTTCCTCATCAAAGTCTCCTAGGACATTCTTTAGGGAAAATTCATTGAATTCAGGCTTTACTTCAGTCACGGAGCACTTCACACAGCCTGGCTTCAATGGCACATTGTCCAACAAGAGGCCCTCTTCCAAGAAGGGTGGGCAAACCCAGGCTGTTGCACATTTTAATGTACCTTCATAATGTGTAAGCATTCCCTTCAGTCTGTCTTTCATTCCAGATCAGATATAGCATCATCATGAGAAGCTACAGTCTCAGTGCCGCTGGGGTCAGCTGATGCACATCTACTCTTGTGCAGTGTTGGTGCATAATAAGCAGCATCCTCCATGCCTCCTCCCCTCACATCTGTTGGCTATCTGCCAGTGTTAGAGTCTTCTGCATCATCATTGACTCCTCAATATCCTTTCGAACAACCGAATACATGTCCTTCATCAACCTTTCATACAATTCATTCTGCTTCATTTCACTCCTCGCTTTTTTCATGCTGAGCCTCTCTTCTTTGATGAGTGTAAAAGCCCTCTTGTGTGGGACATTAACAGCTATACCCCTTGCACGACCAGGCGCTCTCTAGTTTCCAGAGCATCGGACAAAATGTCACATGGCCCTGAGTTCCTGTAGAACCTTCCAGGGATCTTGGAAGCCTTTAACACCACACGATACAGTTCTTCGTCGCGTGTGTTTTCAAAGTAATAAGTACTGTCATCACGCCTCCTTGCACGTGCCCGCAGGTAGTCTCTAGCGTGTTTGCCCTTGATTTCACTAAAGGCCGGTTTCCCACCTGCCGCTACTGCTTGTTTTGTCCTCCTGGTTCCATATCGGTTTCATGTCGTAGTATCCTGCCACACCCATACGGTGGGGGTGTGTTCCTCTTCTGAAGTTCTGATTGCTTGGCATTCTTCTCAGCAAATTCTGTAGTTGCCCTAACCCTTTTGAATTCTGCCCAGTCTTCCTTTGTAATTTGGGGGTATGCGGGGATTGGATCCTTGCCTTCACTCAAGTACTTCTTGTACATCACGTGCTTCCAGTTTCTCCAAGCATCCCTAGCCTTCTTCAGTGCAGCGTGTTCCACCTGCATTCTCCACTGCTCTGGAATGTTGAATTGATCCATGATCTTCCAGACTATCCTTTGTCGTGTTTCTGGGTCATCTTTTCGAAACTCCGACAGATTAATGTTGAGCCATGCCCTGCCAACAAATCCACACACACTCCTGAACCTCGTGCGTGCTTTATCTGGTTTAGTTGGAGCCCGAGACTTTAAAGACTTTAAATCAATCTCGGTTACTTCATATACACCTTTAGGATGGTGTGTCGGCTTCCTTGGAACGTTCCTCCGTGTCCTGACCAGAAGGGTAATTGCTGCAGCTCCATCCCGTTCAAATATTACTTGATCCCTAACCATCTGATGAAGACCTAGGGTTGTCGGAATTAGATGAAGATACATCGCCTGAAGCATGAGTATTGTCGCTGCTACTCGGCATCTACAGAGAACACATGCAAAACTCAGGAAAGGAGGATAAGCATAAAACTAACAACTTGGTATCAAGTTTTCTAAACATGTCATGCAACAAATTTAGAATATGTACGGCTTACTTGTAAAGTTTGTGTGACTCGGGCACCCGCGGTCTGTAAATCGGCAGTAACTTATTGGAACAAATACAACTTATATGTACTAGTTAGGAAGGTAGATAATGAACATATATACGCTCTCCTTTATTTTATAGCCAATTTGGGAACTTATGAACGAAATAGGAAGAGGAATTACGAGGAAATATGCCTCACCGCGATGGAGAGCAGTAACTAACAGGTTTCTTAATGCAAACCCGGCCGGACCACAGGAGAGGCGAGGGTTACAGGATCGATATGCTCGAGGGTGGCTGGTGGGAAAACAAAGACGGCGAGGTGCGGGAAACCGCGTGTTGGGAATGGCAGTGGAGGTAGGCTTGACGCTGAAAAGCGGGCACACGACTGGGGTGAGCACGCCGACACTGGAGAGGGTTCTGCTGTGGATCTGGGGGAGTGGGAGCTGGCGATGGAGATTGGGTGGACTATTTTAGTGAAACGCGGGTGGGCGGTGGGGGGGGTGTTGGCAGCCTAGGTGAAAAGGGTGAAAAAAATATCCCCGGTCGCCATGCGGAAAGGCCTATGCAAACGGTTGCCTCTAAGTGCTCATGTGCACAAATAGAATAATTTCGTTTGAAATGAAGACATGAGTACATCGTTTCGCCTATAAATTTTTCCCACATTAAGCAATAACCATTATACCAGGGGTTTGATTTTCTGGCGCATTTCAGGTCTCGTGTGCTATATTTAAGACACTTTTTGGCATTTACTGAACATTTTGGCATATAAATGAAATCATAGCCGGACTGCATTTGATGTCGAATGGGATGAGGATTGTCGTTCGATCTGGGAGCATCCAACGGTGTAGATGTATGATCCGTGGGGTTTGGGTTCTGGCCAATCAGAATGCATGACTCAGATCACGCGCGCAGCAGGGGGGCATCGGCCATGGTTTGGTAGGCACACGGCTTTCGTGAGTGAACCGTGTGCTATTTGAAAACATTTACATGAACTAATAGCATATTTTCGTTTGAATGAAAACAAGAGTTCATCGTTTCGCCTCCAAATTGTTTTCACGGTAAGAAATCACCATTGTACCCTATGGTTCGATTTTCTCGTGCATTTGAGGTATCATTTGCTATATTTGAGTCGTTTGCTATAGTCGCAACTACACGTGGGAGCTAGCTAGCAAGATCATTTGTGTGTCGCTTTGGGATTTTTCATTCATTGTTCGAGAAATGGGGAAAAAATTCAAATAGTTCGGCCACAGGGTGCGGCCAGAGGTATAGGCCTTGTTGGTATTCTAACTACAGGAAATGCATATAGAGTACGGAAATAACGAAAATTGGTGAGTCACCGTGGCGTGTTCTCAGGATCCCATGGATTTTTTTGGTAAAGTTGGCACAAGTTTTGATGCTCACACCTTCCAAATTGGAGCATCTCACAAGAAGGATCATAGTTTCCAAAAGGAGACGCGACACTTCAGAGTCCAATCGTCAATGACTACATCATTCTGCCTTGAATTTTTTTCATGGTAAACAATCATGTATATACCCTAGGTTTGATTTTGTGGCCCATTTGAGGTCTCGTCTGCAATATTTAAGTCATTTTTTGCAGTTACCTTGCATTTAGTGCATATATATTCAAAATCGTTCTACAACTACATCTGGGTGTTAGTTAGCAAAGAAGGTGTAGAAATCATTTGTGTGTTGCCTTGCGAGTTTTCATCCATTGTCCGAGAAACAGGGAGAAGTTTCAACCATTTCGGCCGCGAGGTGCGGCCACCGGCATAGGCCTAGTTGGTATTTTAATTACATGGAATTTAGATGGAGTCCAGACATCATCAAAATTGGGGTGTGCCTGTGGCGTGCTCTCACGACCCCGGGGAAAGAACTTGGTAAAGTTTGGCACAAGGTTTGATGATCGCTCCATCCAGACTGGAGCATCTTACATGAAGGATCATGGTTTCCAAAAGGAGCAAACTCCCGTGGCCGGTGACTTCATCGTTTGGCCTCATAAAAATTTCCATGGTACACAATCACCATTAAACCACGGGTTTGATTATCTAACACATTTCAAGTATCGTTTGCTATATTTAAGACATTTTTTGAAATTTAACATGCAATCTGTGGATATAAAGAAAATCACAATCGGAACTGCATGTGTTGTCGAAAGGGATGAGGATCGCCGTTCAATCAAGGAGAATCCAACGGTGCAGACGTACGATCCGTGGGGTTTGGGTTCTGGCCAATCAAAATGCATGACTCAGATCGCGCGCATGGCAGGGGGGCATCGGCCACGGTTTAGTAAGCACACGACTTTCGTGAGTGAACCGTGTGCTATTTGAAAACATTTACATTAACTAACAACATATTTTCGTTTGAATGAAAACATGAGTTCATCATTTCGCCTCCAATTTTTTTCCACGGTAAGAAATCACAATTGTACCCTATAGTTCGATTTTCTGGTGCATTTTACCAAGCAGCAGGCCTAGCTAGCAATCTCAAACTTTGAATATGCAAAAAGAAGAGATCTCGTTTCCTATATTGAGTCATTTTTGCGCGCGCGCCCACACACACACACACACACACACACACACACACGCACACACACACATATATATATGTCGCAACTACACGTGGGTGTTAGCAAGGTCATTTGTGTGTCGCTTTGCGAGTTTTCATTCATTGTCCAAGAAACGGGAAAAAACTTCACACACTTCGGCCGCAGGGTGCGGCCAGAGGCGTAGGCCTTGTTGGTATTTTAATTTTAGGAAATGCATATAGAGTCCGGAAATAATGAAAATCATTGTGTCACTGTGGCATGCTCTCACGATCACATGGAAATTTTTTGGTAAAGTTTGGCACAAGTTTTGGTGCTCGCACCTTCCATACCGAAACATCTCACAAGAAGGATCATAGTTTCCAAAAGGAGACGCGACACTTCAACTCCAAATCGTCAGTTACTACATCATTCTGCCTCGAAAAAAATCATGGTAAACAATCACAGATATACCCTTGGTTTGATTTTCTGGCCCATTTCAGGTCTCGTCTGCTATGTTTAAGTCATCTTTTGCACTTACCTTGCATTTAGTGCATATAAAGTAAAAACCCTACTACAACTACATGTGGGTGTTTTTGTAGGCCATACTTAGGCTACTCATAGTGGAGAGTATCATATACTAGTATCATGGATATATATGATACTAGTGTATGATACTACCTTTAATTATAGTGCATAATATAATAGAGTAGTATCATAGATGATCATATTTATTACCATGCATGACACAAATTAGCATCGCATTTAAGATGATACGGTATCTACCTATATGTTACTATAACCCTCTCTATCTTCTTTAATTCTTTGCCACATTAGCATACTTGCTATTTCTAAGTGCATGATACCGGCTATGACACGACCACTATGGCCAGCCTTATAGTGGGGAGTATCATATACTAGTATCATGCATACGATACTAGTGCATGATACTATGTACCTTTATAGTGCATACTCCCTCCGTCCGGTGAAGAGTGTACATCTATAAATTTTAGGACAAATTGTGGAGTTAAGTAAAAAATGCATTGGAAAGGTGCAAGCCACCATCTTTCTCCTCCTTAATTACCCAACCCCCAATGAGCTAAGTGCATGTAGAAATTAATAAGACCATGTGTAGATTGCTATTGGTCTTGATTACCGTGTGATGAGAGAGAAGTATTTTTTTTCTACTTCAAAGATCATTGGAAAGATAGAAGTACACTTTTTTGTGGACAAATTTTGAAGCTAGATGTACACTCTTCACCGGACAGAGGGAGTAGTATCATAGATGACCGTATTTATGGCCATGCATGACACAAAGTAGTATAGCATTTATTATGTTACGGTATCTACCTATGTTACTCTAACCCACTCTCCCTCCTTTAATTCCTTGCCACATCATCATATTTGCTATTCCCGAGTGCATGATTTCGGCTATGATACCCCCACTATGGCCACCCTTAGCAAAGAAGGTGTACAAATCATTTGTGCGTCGCTTTGCGAGTATTCATCCGTTTGTCTGAGAAGCGGGGAGAAGTTTCAAACATTTTGGCCGTGAGGTGCGCCCACTGGCGTAGGCCTAGTTGGTATTTTAATTACAGGAAATTCAGATGGAGTCCGGACATCATCAAAATCGATGTGTGCCTGTGGTGTGCTCTCATGACCCCGTGGAAAAAATTTGGTAAAGTTTGGCACACATTTTGATGATCGCTCCTTCCAAACTGGAGCATCTCACATGAAGGATCATGGTTTCCAAAAGGAGACGTGTCAATTCAAACTCCAGTGGTTGGTGACTTCATCGTTTGGCCTCATAAAAATTTCCATGATATGCAATCACCATTATACCATGGGTTTGCTTTTCTGGCGCATTTCAGGTATCGTTAGCTATATTTAAGACATTTTTTGAGTTTAATGTGCATTTTGTGCATAAAAATAGAATTACAGCCGAACCTGCATTTGTTGTCGAAAGGGATGAGGATTGCCGTTCGATCTGGGAGCATCCAACGGTGCAGACGTATGATCCGTGGGGTTTGGGTTCTCGCCAATCAGAAAGCACGACTTAGATCGCGCGCGGGGTTTGGTCGGCACATGGCTTTCATGAACGAACCGTGTGCTATTCGCAAACCAGATTGCATATCTTTTGTTCACACATGCTGAAGTGAGATCAATTGAGTGTGCTACCTCTATGATATAATAATAATAATAATAATAATAATAATAATAATAAACATTTCATACTCATTGCCCGAGTTGACAACATATCAAGGGATGGTTCTAGGATCAACAGAAAACTGCGCATCACTCACAAATTTAGTACACACTATATTTTCTAAATTGAACGAATTGAGTTGCAGGGTAGGCATAAAGACTAGTCGTACGGCTTAATTCCCATGTACATGGGGGAACTGGGATCATTATGTTGAGCCCGAATGAACTTGGGTTTTCTGACGATTTTACGCTTCTCTGTTACATGAGTGCGTGATCCCTTGGCTGGCAACTCAGCAAATTCATCATACTCATCCTTATCAGCAACATCCTCGACACCGAGTATCCTCCTCTTCCCATGCATCACTACATGGCAGTTCTTATGCAAGGGGTCTTCCGCATACAAAATCTGGGTAGCATCGCTGGCAAGAATGAACGGATATGTCTCACTGAAGGAAAGATTTCCACGCCTTGATTCTTTTGTTATCGATGACCTGATCACGGTTAGGGATTTCTTTGATCTATCAACGGAGACTGATAACTTCGACCTTCCTATGTCAGCTGAAGCCTATCATGAGTTTCATCAGCTCCAATCTTCGTTAACTCTAATCAACCTTGATCCTGAGGGTAGGGACAGCTGGAAATGGCCATCAAAGTCTGGAGACTTTCAATCAAGGATTTATTATGAGTTTAACTTTTGTCATCTGGTGGTTGATCTCATATTTAAGTGGATCTGGAAAAGCTCATGCACTCTCAAGATCAAAGTTTTGGGATGGCTTCTTCTGATGGATTGGTTAAATACCAGGGATATGATGCAACACATGCATTGGAACGTGCAAGATGACACTTGTGTTTTGTGTCACATGGCTAGCCATGCGGATCGTGTGAATCTTTTCTTTGCTCGCAACTTCAGCCAGCATGTATGGAATTACCTTGGTATCTCTTGGATCTCACACCCAAACCAGACTACTTACATGATGGCATCGGCTGCCAGGAGGGACTTTGGTTTCCCATTCTTATCTAAAGTGGTTTTTACTGCCACTTGGAATATTTGGACTCAGAGGAATGGCAAGATTTTTGGAAATGAAACACCTAGCTTCAGAGCTTGGAGGAGAAATTTTGTACATGATATTTCCCTTTTAGCACATAGGATTAAATGTAAATATAGAGATACCCTTCTCTCTTGGATAGCTTCCCTTCCATAGGTCTTTTGGTAAGTTCTCTTTTCTCCTCTCCCATGTATATGGTACACTGTTTTGTCTTGAGTTTTAATAAAGAGCTATGAGGATGTTGCCTTGTAGTACATAGTTAAAAAAAAGAATGAACAGATCTGCTTGATATGCCATCATTGTCCTGTTAACACATGTCTTCCTATAATCATCAACCTTTACATGACCATGAGGGATCCATGCGCATCTGAATAATGCCACCTTGACTTTCACATAGTTAAGATCCCAAATCTCTTTGATGGTTCCATAGTATACCCTTTTATTAGCTTCATCTACAGTAATGCATTCTATTAGAATAGAGTTATTCTGATATGAGGTCTTCTCATCACGTTCCTTAGTGTAGAACGTGTATCCATTTATGTCATATGCTTGGTACATCAACACCATAGGTGATGGCTTTTGTGCCAACCACATAGCAATGTCATTGGTGGATCCTTGTGCCAAACGATTCTTTAGTCATTTGGCGTAGTTCTTAGTGTGCTCCTTCATCTCCACATCTGATGAAGGCAGCATTGGTAAGAAGCTTTGGCGTATCTCTGCCAAGTGTTCTTCGGCATAAGCGCTGAGAACTGGGTTGTTAAGCAGTACCATCAAATGGGCTTTCTTTGCCGATTCTCCGGGTGCAACCATTTGTGTGCCAGCAAGGACCGGCTTACCTTTCAGCCTTCCCTCGTGGCGAGAGAGGGGAAAACCTATAGGTCTTTGTTTCATGTATTCGGTGCAAAACTCAACCACCTCCTCTCCGGTATAACCTTGTAGGATGCTTGCCTCTGGATGGTTACGGTTCCGACAATAGCGCTTCTGTATTCCCATGAACTGCTCGAAGGGATACATGTTGTGAAGAAACACAGGACCACAATACTCTATCTCATTGAGAAGGTGCACAGTGAGATGGACCATGGCATCAAGGAATGATGGTGGGAAAAACATCTCTAGGTTGGACAATATTCTTGCAATATCATCTTGCATATGATCCAACTCTTCAGGGTCTACAACTTTTTGCCATAGTTGGTTGAAGAATTCACAGAGCACAATGAGTGTGTTTCTTATATCTTTGTCCATCAGATTCCCAATGGCCACCAGGAGGATTTGTGTCAGCATTACGTGGCAATCATGTGACTTCATGTGTCCCAACTTCATTTGACCTGAGCTCACATCGACGAGACTTCTGATGTTTGCGGAGTAGGAAGAGGGTGTCCTAACTGACAACAAATAGGTGAAGAGCTGTGTTATTTCTTTTGTACTGAAATTGTAACTCTGGAAAGCTTTGATGAATATGTCATCATCTTATGCTTCACTCTTGCGTTTTGATTGATCAGCAAGCATATTGAGCCGTGCACCGTCACCATCCTTCGTTTTACCTTTAATCTTGAGCAGAGTACCAAGGATGCTTTCACATGCGTTCTTCTCTACGTGCATGACATCGATGTAGTGATGTACACGTAGAATCTCCCAGTAAGGTAATTTCCAAAACACCGATTCTTCTTAAAAACTTGACCCTTGGGTGTTTGTTTCACTGTCAAAGTGTGCTTCTTACGAAACACATTAATTTGTTTAGCCATATTATGGACCACCTCCCCATCATAGGGCTTGGGCCCACGCCTACCTCTGCCGTACCATCAAATTTAGCTTTCATCTTTCAGTATGGGTGATTTCTCCGTTAGAACCTACTATGATGCAAATACACGGTTTTCCACGAGTTGGGAAGAAATCTGCTAGCTGTCCTAACCATGCATGTGACACCCTACATCTCCCTTTGTTTTCTGCTCCGATGTGTTGCCTAATGCTGGCATATCTTGAACGGTGTGCACCAGCATCACATGTAGATCAAAAATCTCCTTTTTGTAAGCACAATAACATTTTACAGCAGGCGCATCTATCCACACTGTCAGCAGTTCTTCTACCAGTAGCTAAAAGTAAATGTCGATGTCATTTCCAGGTTGCTTCAGGCGTTGCAAAATCATTGACATTGTAATGTATTTTTCCTTCATACACAACCAAGGTGCTAGGTTATATATGCATAGCAGCACCGACCATGTGCTGTGATTGGTGCTCATATCGCCAAAAGGATTCATCCCGTCAGTACACTCCCTGAGCCTTATACTTCTAGGATCCTTGGCAAAGTCTTCAAACTTGTTGTCGATTAATTCCCACCGAGCCCCATCTTTCGGGTGCCTCATATATTTATCCGTAGTTCACTCATCATGATGCCATGGCAACCTCTTTGCCTCTCTAGGGTTTGCAAACAAATGCCTCAACCTTGGAATTAAAGGCAAGTACCAAACAACCTTGAACGGGATTCCTGTCTTGATCTCATCATCCAATTTGTACTTGTCCTTTGCTCTCCTGCGCTTGTATCGTCCATGCTTGCATGTGGGAGATGCATGCAAATCTTTGTACTCACCATGGTACAATATACAATCATTCACACAAGCGTGTATCTTCTGTACTTCAAGCTCCAATGGGTAAATGATAATCCCCAAATGCAAGGCCTCATCATAGCAATTTCCAAAGGTGGAAGTGATAAGTATGGAGTGTCGAACCCATAAGGAGCTAAAGGTAAGATAGATATTCTCTCAAGTCCTATCTGCCACTGATACGACTCTACATACACCGAACGTTTGCTTCCATCTAGAAACAAGAAATAAAACTACGTTGTGGGTATGAAGAGGATAACTTTGCATGATATAGGAGAACTAAAATATAAAAATAGGTGTTGTTATCGTAAATTTAGAGTATATTACTATATATTATATATAGCGAGTGTGGAATTATGGCGGGTCGATGTGCGGAATTGTCCTAGGCAATTGTTAACAAGATCGGTAGTCGTCATTGCAATTTTATATGAGGGAGAGGCATAAGCTAACATACTTTTTCTTCTTGGATCATATGCACTTATTATTAGAACTATAGCCAGCATCTGCAACTACTAAAGATCATTAAGGTAAAACTCAACCATAGCATTTAAAGTATGAAGTCCCCTTTATCCACTACAAAAAATACACTTCCGTGATGATACGTGTTTGTCACAGTAGGTCGCTTTTTTGTCATGCATGTACATCCATGACAAATTTATTACAGAATCAAGATAGTCATACCTGTGATGTCATAGAAGCGTTCCATGAGATTACCAAAATTATCATCACAGAAGTGTCCACTTCCATGACGACAAATCGCGCGTCATAGAAGTGCTTTCGTCAAGGGTGACCGACACGTGGCATCCACCGTAATGGAACACCGTTAAGCTATCGGGTCGGGTTTTGGATCCGATAACCCGTTAACAGCCCCGACCAATGGGGATTTTCCACGTGTAAAATCATCATTGGCTAGAGGAAACACATGCCGGCTCATCATCAGGACAGATGTCATCCACTCACTGGACAAAAGGCGCCTATGATACGTCGACATGTGGCATGACCCAACAAGTTTAAATGGGTCGGCCCAACTAAAGGCCCACAAGATTTTGCGGACCATAATGGGCCGGCCCAGCTAAAGGCCCACGAGATTTTGCGGACCATAATGGGCTGGCCCAGCTAAAGGCCCACAAGATTTCGCGGGCCATAATGGGCCGGCCCAGGTAAAGGCCCACAAGATTTTTGTGTGCCATAATAGGCCGGCCCAGGTAAAGGCCCACAAAATTCTTACGGATCATAATGGGCCGGCCCAGCTAAAGGCCCACAAGATTTCGCTGACATTAATGGGCCGGCCTAGCTATAGGCCCACAAGATTTTGAGGACCCTAGTAGGCCGGCCCGTTAACTGGCTGCCATGTTTTGGGCCAACTACCGACCCATATTTGATACGGTCTATTAATGGCCTGCCACGCTCCGGGCCTAATAGTGGCCCATATGAGATCCGGCCCGTTAAAAGCCTACCACATTCTGGGCCAAATTACGGCCTAGATCAGGTCCGACCCTTTAAGAGGTTTTGGGCCTAATTATGGCCCATATCAGATTCGGCCCGTCAACTGGACACTATGCTTTTGGGCCCACTTGCTAAAGGCCCACTTAGTAATTCGGCCTGATATTAGTTTTGGCCTGTTAAGGGCCCGTTTAACATTTCGGCCCTATATTAATTTCAGCCTGTTAAAAGCCCGTCATATAGTTGGGCCTAACTACGGTCCGGTTTGCATCCGGCCTGCTCGCAGCCGATATCTTATTGGGCCAAACACGGACCAAGACAATTTTTCGGCCTGTTAAAAGCCCGTGATTTGATTCGCACAATCATGGGCCGGGGTTCATTTCGGGCTGCTACCGGCCCGTGAGCTGATCGACACGTTTCACGCCCAACGTACATCGTGATTGCATGACGGCCCTATTATGTACCGTAATTTTACGGTTTGGCCGGTTTACTGCGAAGACAGGATATATATATATATATATATATATATATATATATATATATATATATATATATATATATATATATATATATATATATAGTAAAATAACTGCAGCATCGTGAATAAGAAAAACCTATACTATACAATAAAGAAATTATGGCATATAACATCCACTGGGCATCAAAGTTCGCCACTATGATAATAAAGCACAAGCAGACAATAGATTACATACACTGGGCATCAAACATCGCCACCAGTGCAAATAAACGCGCCGACAAAATAATATACAAAACCGACAGCACTTCAATAGAGTTCAAGAAAGGTTAGCCCTGCAGGGGAGCTGCAGCGCAAGTAGCTGAGCAGGATGATGAGACTGCGCTTGTTGAACACTTATATCTTCCTCACTCTGAAAGATAAACAAGCAGATAGATGACAGGTTTTGCACATAAAAGTATCAGTGCTGACAATTCATCACATTTCTTACTAACGAATAAAGTGACACAGTTTAAATTTGCATTAACACAATATGGTATTGTTCGGGTCAAGACATGGCAGGAAATGACATTGTGAAGGAGTTGGCAGCTTCACAACACAACTGGGTTACAGATCAAGAACTCATAAGTATCAATGGTTAGTGTGCTATCAATTTACACCATTTCAGATTGGCAAATAAAGAGACGGTTTAAATAATAGTAGAATGATATGACATTTTTCATAGTTAAGACATTGCAGAATATGACATTGTGTTGTAGTGTGTAGGTTCACCACACCACTGGATTACAGATGAAGAACAGAATCATACATGCAGTGCAAAAGAAGATCACTTGCTCTGTATAGTTTAATTTACATGGTATGAAGAAGGAACTTGGTTGTACAATTGAAAACTTAAATTGAGAAAGGACGAACTTTTGTTTATGAACTACATATAATAAACTTTAAACAAGTAATTTGATGCAAACACCAAAAATAAACAGCTGTTGCAGTCATGCCTAACCAAATATATACAACAAAGTTTGAAGGCTTGAGATGGACAAACTTACATTAATGGTGAAGACATGCTCTATAAAGGCCTTGTCCATGCTGATGGGGGGGGGCAATTCAAGAAGTTTACCACATAATCTTCTTCAAAAGCATGCCTTTATTCTACATTTTGTTAAGATCAATATAAATGTGATAATATACGAAAAAATGGAGAATATTTAAGATAAGATGAAGAGTGATGCTACATAACCAAGTAGCTATAAATGTAAGTGCAGCGATACAGGCAAAAGGTACAGCCAAGAGCAATGCACAGCTAAACTTCTTCAGTACCAACCTTATGGTAAGAGTAAATATAGATCTCATGTGTAGAAAATGGAGGGCAAAGAAAAATAAGCTGCAGAGTGATTGTACATGAACAACTACCTGTCATTATAAGTACACTGATAAAGGACAGCGTGTACTTACAAGAACAATGCAGAGCTAAAAAATTGGCATTGGATATATTCTACACTAATGTAACCATTCATACAGATTAGATAATTTGGAGCGAACAATTGATAAGCAAGCTATCATGCATACTGCTGTCACATAATGAACCAGGTATGTATGCAAGTACAGTGATACAGGACAACATGTACTAACAAGAGCAAAGTAGCGGGCATCATATTTGCGATATCCTATCGTTCTTGTCAAACCGGAATTCGTCTTCGAGCAGATTTCCTGCAAAAAAGATCCGTAAGCCACATGCGGAAAAGTAGAAGTTCAAATTGTCATGTGATTTCATAGACAGTACCTCATCCTGGGAACGAGACTAGTGCATAACGAGGTTTTTCCATTCAATGTCTTCTAAATTTAGCACAGGAGACTTCACCGAAAATTTGTTTATAGACTTGCCATCAAAGTGTGATTTCCTCAGGTAACACCAATACTGCTGCAATGCTTCCTTCAAAAGCACAAGCAAGCTTTGCTCGTCATGACTATCCAGATTGACCCTCGCCTAGTTACAACAATGTAATGTAAATCATTGATGTGTTCAATCAGTAGAAAATAGGAAAATAATAGCCATGAATAATAGCACTTACACGTAAGTTGGATAGGAAGATGTGAAAATGGTGTTTGTCTTCACAATAATCTTCCCATGATGGGAATATATGCACGTAGTCCCTAAAACATTGAAAGCATTGTCTTCTAAACTGGGAATAAATGGAATGGGGTTCCAATCTGCAGGAATTGGCCGTCTCTGTAGTTGGGATAGGTCTTCGGCCGGTGGACTTGCTGTACTTTTTGCTGAAGTGGGATTTTTCTGTGGTACAGCTGGTGGTATGGCAAATGAAATCGGTATACCTTTTGCTAGAGTGCAGGTCCTGTGTGGTGGGGCTAGTGGTGTGGCTAGTGAAGTATGGGTACAGTCTGCTGGAGTCGGTCCTACGTTTTGTGTCATTGGTTGTACAGCCAATATAAGTGTGGTGTTGTCTGATTTCTCCGACACCACCACGTTTTTCAAGGACTTTGCTGGTGCTCCTTCAGGTTCGGCAATCACCCTCTTCCTTTTTGATGTCTGATGCACAAGAACAACATTTGAGTGGAAAAACATGGTATGATGACAGATGGAATATGTATTGATAATGGATGGGCATGGCATCTCGACATATATGATGAGTAAACTAAGAAGATGGTGGTGCAACAAAGTAGAGGAAATGCAAGACGACATATGCAAGATACACGCAATCAATAAAACCTTGCCAAATTAGAACATGCACCTTGATGGGTGAACAGGACAGGCCATCTGCCTTTGACTCCTCGAGGTTAGAATAGTCATTAGGATGATATTCTGAACAAGAATCACCAGGTAGGGAGCGTACGAGTTTCATTGCTTCCAGAATGGCACTCAATGCCTTGCTGCCAATTTTGTAAGTCATTGCAGTGTTCCACAATATTCTTCTGATGCGCGGATTCTGATATTCACTGTAATTGTGTATAATATCTGAGAACCATGAAAACATAAATAGTTGTGAGATTATCTTTTAATGCAGATGATATTCTAATATAGGGGCGCCCCTGTAAACACTTGTGTGCTATCACTGGATTCTGATGAGAGAGCTCATGTGTGCTGCAATATGGTGCGTGCATTTATATAATCTGGCACAAATACACAAAAAATAGGCTCCAGAAGTAAGGATAGCTGGCAGATGATAGGTTCATAATATAGTGTATAGAGAGTTTATTGTCAAACCATGATAACAAGAGCACACAGCAACTAGGCAGATCATAGTGTACATAACAGGGGTACACCATAACCAGGATATATAAATCGGGAAAGTGGAACTGGCTGGAAATTACGGTGTTGTATTGCCGCTAGTAATTGAAAGTCTATCGATCATGTACAGGCCAGCTCTATTAGCTGTTGAATGCAGATGTCCCTGCTCCCCTTCCTGACAAGGAACATACTGTGCTTCCCATACAGAACACCGCACGGGCCGCCGGCCGAACCACCGGCCCCACCGCGTGTGTTCCTCCGCCACCCCCACCCTCACCCCCACCCGCGTCGAGTTTTCTTTGTTTGAAGAGGCCTCACCACTGCCCCCCACAACCACCTTCCCCACCCGAGCCCCTTCAATCGCACCGGTGAACTCCGGTGAGCTCTGAAAAATCGACTGACCCAAATTTGAAATTTAGTCTACTGTGATTTAACTAGTGTGGAATATAAAAGGGGAAAACATAAGCATTGCGAGTATGGTGTTGAGCGTGCCATGGTGGATCTGAAGGTGCAAACCGGACAAAGGCAACTTCGCAACCAAGACAAGAAATCGGAGTAAAGCAGCGGTGATCTATTTTCTTGATGCGATAAATAAGTTGAGCAGATACGAAAGAGTACCGGCTCTGGTGCGGCGCCGTGTACGCATCTGCTGAGAATTTGACGGTGCTGCGGTAGCGATGGCTGTCGGCGGCGTGGAAGCAGATCTAGGAGGGTAGACGGTGGTGGCGGGGCACGGTGGACGAGACGGTCGTAGGAGCGGCGCCAGCAAGGTGGACTACGGCGGGGATGAAGCGAGAGGACGGGATGCAAGGATCCCGGTCCGAAGCTGTGGATGAGAGAGGTCGATCTCTTGTAATGGACGGCGGCGTCGGGGTATTAGCTCTGGCATGGTGGAGGCGGATGGCGGTGGATGGGGTGGTGGACGACGGTGAACGGAGGAGGGTGGGGTGGAGAGGGTGTTTTGGCGCCCATGGAGTACGAATGGGGAAAAGGGAGGTAGAGAGGAAGGGGGAACCATGTATTCAGGGCGCGCTTGTCTCAAATGCGAGGAAATTTACAAACTTAGCCCCCGTTTCAAATTTCTACTACATCACAACAACACTAGTCCATTGGGGATGGGATGGTAATCTCGCATACACCGAATATTTGCCGACGAGAGTTTGTTTTTGGTGCCCACCGCGTATGAATATGAATCGGGGTGGGAGTCAATTTCGGCCGAGGACACACTGTGTTTTGGCGCCCACCGTGTATGAATCCGGGTGAGAGGCGGTTACGTCACGTTTGGGTGAAATTTCAAACCTACCCCTATCGAAACCTATAGAAATCCAGCATATTGGCTTTGCGTGGCAGGGATAGGCAGTAGTGATTTCCATCTCGTAGATTTTGGTTTCGGGCGGTTACTGCGACTTTCCTCGCTTCGTTCAAATTTTGCAGAGTGCACATTTACCGTGCCAACTCAATTCGAATCCCGTTTGTATTCTATTTTTTTCCGGCAGGATCCATTTTCAATTGGAATTACATTCTATATACATCATTTTTTATATATACTTTCAAAAGCACAACAAAGAATTCTGCTCCTTTATATGTATAATATGATTTACAAATACAACGATCTCGAAATCTTAAGGTTGAATTCGAAAAAATTTAACCAAATTATGTTCTACTAAAATGTATGGATCAGAAATATCTACATATTAAATAACATAGATGTGCATGAATTCATATGAGTATGCATGTTTGATAGATCAATTTTGGTTCGAGTATGGATTACATGTATCATCATCTCGAATTCAAATATTTGAATCCCTTTTTTGTTCACTCCTTTCACGCCCATCTCTCTCGCATGCATGCTCCTTCAGGTAGCTATCACTCTCTTTTCTCCAGCTCACCCGCACGCTCACTTCATGTTGCTCCTATCCTCGCAAACATGGTCTCTCGACGTCTCCCTTGAGAAGTGTCACACTCTCCCCATCATTATAAATTACACGGTTTTCGTTATCTCTCACGTCTCTACTATTCTCTGGTATCACTCGGTACCTAAGCTTTCTTTTTCACCGCCAAACACACAGTCTCCACTCGTCTTTCACTTTGTCTTTCTCTCTATGGGATTCTCTCACACACCCTATATGTCTCTACATATGACTCATACCACTAAAATTACTCTCTCTATCTCTCCTATAGACACAACATTTGTTGCGGTCTCCTTTTCGTCTCCATCCCAGACTGACATTATTCATTTGTTTACCGATCAGACAACCCCGACTATCGTCTCCTCTCTCTCTCTCAGACACACACGCACAACTCCTACCACTAAAATGTGAATGGAAAACGAGATTTTGTTATACCCAAACAAAAAAGGACTGGAGGGAGTGATTGCTCTGACACGGACGCGACCTCTCATAGCGCAGGCATTGAACCGGCGCGCCGGCCAAGAGGGCCGCACTCGCTGCAGGCCCGGCTGAGCACGCCTCCTCGCCATGTGCAACCAGCTTAAGACTGCCCTGCCTGGCTTCATTGAATCCGCCCGTGTGCCAGCAACACGTCCTTCTGCGAGCCGGCAGGCATTTTAGAACACAAAAAATGACTAAAATATAATTAATTTACGCATGGTCTTTGACTTGTTGTGCTCGCACTCGTAGCAGGAACTAGTAGAGGATTTTCTTTATTTATAACTCTCCTCACATTTTTTTGGCTTTGAAGTGAATCATGGTTGTGGACATTATGTATGAATGTGCAGATATCTGTGAACATGAGTTTGATGTGGAAGTTGAACTTGGAATGTCGGGCTTGCGCGTGAACTATACCATGTCCAATGCTTCATCTGTTATTGTTTGGAAAGTAATTGCTGTTATTACATGACCCAAAAAACATTTTGTGCCACCTCAGTAGATGCACGGACATCACAACAGGCATGCTGACTGGATAAACATTTGAACCTAGCTATTATGAAGGAAATTTTGTATTGACAACAGTTTTAGATAGCAGGAGACGCCTAGCCTGCTCTACCACTGCTAGCTTATTTTTGGCTTCTTCTATCTCTTCTTTGGCTTGGGTGAAGAGAGCATCTGATTGCTCTTTTCTCTTCTTCAGGAACTCAGGTACATTCTCAAGGGCTGCTGCACGCTTTCTTTCAGCCTTTACTAATGCCACAAGGACACGAACAGCTGACGACTCCACCTGGCTTGTGTGTAATCCAGCATCATCTGGGAATTTGCACCTTGTGTCTAATCCAGCATCATTAGGGAACTGGCACCTTGTGTGTAATCCAGCCTCATTTTGGAAACATGATCTCGAGGTTGACCATACTTCCCTCCTCGCAGGAACTGCATCCTGACATGAAGTAACTTCTTTTTTAGATCAATACTCAGAGCAACCTAGATCCATTTAGTAGAAGCCAGATAAACAGAACTCGGAGAAGTGAATTCAAAAGGAAAAAATAAATAAAAACAGACTACAAGGTGAGAACACCCACTTCCTACATCAAGCTAAAAATGAAAGCATTAGGACTATTAAGACTCTTCTTATTACACATCGAAGAACACCACACTTAAGAGAAATAGAAACTACAACATATACACATCGAAGAACACGAGGCTACACGAAAGTAATTGAAAGGGTGTTACTTACCAAAGCTTGTTTTACAGGTTCGGTGCAACTCCTCTTTAACTTGCCACGCTCCTTGAAGATGTCCCGAATATCCCGTGTTTGGTCTTCATTGCTCCTCTGCATGTTCGCACTCGTGGTTTTAAAATCTCAACATGGCAAGAAAAATATACTACTAGTAATACTCGCGCATCTTGTGGGCAACATTAAAGCACTCGTCTGCCATGTTAGAGCATCTCCAATGAGATAAACTACTCATACAAATGCATCTTGATGCGTGCAACGCATGGGCATTTTGCTAGTTCTAAAAACCTTCCCATCATTTGCCACACTACTGGTTGTAGATGAAAAACCTACTCAAGCACAGCGCGATATATGAGCGATGCACAATTACAAGCTGATATTCTGTTGGACAATGGAGGCTATAACCAATTACTTTTACGGGAACAATAGCACCCAGGAAACTTGAAGGGCGGGTATGAACAAAATTGGAACTCACATGTACTGCTAAGTGATTCAATACACACATTACCAATCGAGGAGGAGAACGATGGTCGCGGCGGCCTCTGTGAGTCATGGTCGGTAACGGGAGTCAGTTCATTGTCCACGACGGTGGTACTTCTGAGCTTGGTGTCGGCTTCCGGGAAGCAGATCCGAGACCGTGGAAGACGATGCCGAGGAAGAGGCTCCGTGTACGACGACGATGATGGACCGGCACCAGTGCGGCGTACAAGGTCGTCGATGAGGCAGATGCTCTGTGGTGGACGAGTGCGCCAATGTAAAGGGAAGGAGCACGAAGGCTGCAGTGCCGTGGTGAAGTCTATTTTGCGGTGGGGATAGAAATTGGGGAGTATTCAGGTGTACTACTCTGGGTGCCGGGGTGGGGTTGGCTGGGTAGGGTGAACCTGAAGTTACGAAAACAGCCCCCTACCAAGCGTCATCCGTAGGCCTGTTCCGAAGGCTATGATGGTAACTTCCCGCTTCTCGAATCAGGGTCGCGGGAGATTTTCACGCTGACCTCAAAATTTTGTGACACTGGACTCCCCGTGTGGCGTGTTGAGTGATTCGGCTAAGCAACTAGTGAGTAGTAGTCGTAAACTCTGCATATTAGGTATGACCGAAGTCAAAATTCCTAAAGTTTGACCAAGTTTATAGAAAAATATAAACATTTACCATAACAAGTATGTATGATGTGAAAGTACATTCAATAATGAATCTAATGGTATTTATTTGTTATTTTATATCTTAATATTTTTTGTTATAAGCTTTCTGAGAGTTTATAAAACTTGCTTTGACCAATGCTAATACGCGGACTTAAATAAAAACGGAGGGAGTACACATTTGTTTTCTTAGTTTGTAGTGAACTAATCATTTGTTGAAATTGTGAAATAAATATATTAGGCTATTGACTTCGAATGTAATGGTCTATACAATTCAATAGTTACAATCTAAAGGAAATATGCCCTAGAGGCAATAATAAAGTTATTATTTATTTCCTTATATCATGATAAATGTTTATTATTCATGCTAGAATTGTATTAACCGGAAACATAATACATGTGTGAATACATAGACAAACAGAGTGTCACTAGTATGCCTCTACTTGACTAGCTTGTTGATCAAAGATGGTTAAGTTTCCTAACCATTGACATGGGTTGTCATTTGATTAACGGGATCACACCATTAGGATAATGATGCGATTGACTTGACCCATTTCGTTAGCTTAGCACCCGATCATTTAGTATGTTGCTATTGCTTTCTTCATGACTTATACATGTTCCTATGACTACGAGATTAGGCAACTCCTGTTTACCGGAGGAACACTTTGTGTGCCACCAAACGTCACAACGTAACTGGGTGATTATAAAGGTTCTCTACAGGTGTCTCCGAAGGTACTTGTTGGTTTGGCGTATTTTGAGATTAGGATTTGTCACTCCGATTGTCGAAGAGGTATCTCTGGGCCCACTCGGTAATGCACATAACTATAAGCATTGCAAGTAATGAGTTAGTTGTGGGATGATGTATTATGGAACGAGTAAAGAGACTTGCCGGTAACGAGATTGAACTAGGTATTGAGATACTGACGATCGAGTCTCGGGCAAGTAACATACCGATGACAAAGGGAACAACGTATGTTGTTATGCGGTTTGACCGATAAAGATCTTCGTAGAATATGTAGGAGCCAATATGAGCATCCAGGTTCCGCTATTGGTTACTGACCGAAGACGTGTCTCGGTCATGTCTACATAGTTCTCGAACCCGTAGGGTCCGCACGCTTAAAGCTCGATGACGGTTATATTATGAGTTTATGTGTTTTGATGTACCGAAGGAGTTTGGAGTCCCGGATGAGATCGGGGACATGACGAGGAGTCTCGAAATGGTCGAGACGTAAAGATCGGTATATTGGACGACTATATTCGGACATCGGAAAGGTTCCGAGTGATTCGGGTATTTTCGGGAGTACCGGGGAGTTACGGGAATTCGTATTGGGCCTTAATGGGTCACACGGGGAAGGAGAGAAAGGCCTCAAAGGGTGGCCGCACCCCACCCCATGGGCTGGTCCGAATTGGACTAGGGAGGGGGGCGCCCCTTCCTTCCTTCTCCTTTTCCCTTCCCTTTCCTTCCCTCCTACTCCTACTACTTGGAAGGGCTCCTAGTTCTACTAGGAAAGGGGGAATCCTACTCCCGGTGGGAGTAGGACTCCCCTAGGGCGCGCCATAGAGAGGGCCGGCCCTCCCTCTCCTCCACTCCTTTATATACGGGGGCAGGGGCACCCCAAAGACAACAATTGATCTCTTGATCTCTTAGCCGTGTGCGGTGCCCCCCTCCACCATAATCCACCTCGATCATATCGTAGCGGTGCTTAGGCGAAGCCCTACGTTGGTAGAACATCATTATTGTCACCACGCCGTCGTGCTCTCGAAACTCTCCCTCAACACTCGGATGGATCGGAGTTTGAGGGACGTCATCGAGTTTAACGTGTGCAGAACTCGGAGGTGTCGTGTGTTCGGTACTTGATCGGTCGGATCGTGAAGACGTACGACTACATCAACTGCGTTGTGCTAACGCTTCCGCTTTCGGTCTATGAGGGTATGTAGACAACACTCTCCCTTCTCGTTGCTATGCATCACCATGATCTTGCGTGTGCGTAGGAAATTTTTGAAATTACTATGTTCCCCAACAGTGGCATCCGAGCCAGGTTTTATGCATAGATGTCATATGCATGAGTAGAACACAAGTGAGTTGTGGGCGATATAAGTCATACTGCTTACCATCATGTCATACTTTGGTTCGGCGGTATTGTTGGATGAAGCGGCCCGGACCGACATTACGCGTACGCTTACGCGAGACTGGTTCTACCGACGTGCTTTGCACACAGGTGGCTGGCGGGTGTCTGTTTCTCCAACTTTAGTTGAACCGAGTGTGGCTATGCCCGGTCCTTGAGAAGGTTAAAATAGCACTAACTTGACAAACTATTGTTGTGGTTTTGATGTGTAGGTAAGAACGGTTCTTGCTCAGCCCGTAGCAGCCACATAAAACTTGCAACAACAAAGTAGAGGACGTCTAACTTGTTTTTGTAGGGCATGTTGTGATGTGATATGGTCAAGACATGATGAGATATAAGTTGTTTTATAAGATGATCATGTTTTGTTGAAGTTATCGGCAACTGGCAGAATCCTTATGGTTGTCTCTTTATTGCATAAGGTGCAAGCGCCAAATAATTGCTTTACTTTATCGCTATGCGATAGCAATAGTTGGCGAGACGACCATGTGACGACACATTGATATAGATCAAGATGATGGAGATCATGGTGTCATGCTGGTGACGATGGAAATCATGACGATGCTTTGGAGATGGAGATCAAAGGCACAAGATGATGATGTCCATATCATGTCACATATTTTGATTACATGTGATGTTTATCTTTTATACATCTTATTTTGCTTAGTTCGACGGTAGCTTTATAAGATGATCTCTCACTAATTATCAAGGTACAAGTGTTCTCCCTGAGTATGCACAGTTTGTGAAAGTTCTTCATGCTGAGACACCACGTGATGATCGGGTGTGATAGGCTCTACGTTCAAATACAACGAGCGCAAAACAGTTGCACACGCGGAATACTCAGGTTAAACTTGACAAGCCTAGCATATAACAGATATGGCCTCGGAACACGAAGACCGAAAGGTCGAGCGTGAATCATATAGTAGATATGATCAACATAGTGATGTTCACCATTGAAACTACTCCATCTCACGTGATGATCGGACATGGTTTAGTTGATATGGATCACGTGATCACTTAGAGGATTAGAGGGATGTCTATCTAAGTGGGAGTTCTTAAGTAATATGATTAATTGAACTTATATAACACTACTGGAATTAGGTACTTTGCCATCTGCCAGCTCTTTGCCATCAGCTAGCGGACAGCAAAGAAGCTCTTTGCCATCAGCTACCAAAAAGAAGACGGCAAAGAACTGGCTGATGGCAAAGACCTAATTTGCCATCAGCTAGTTCTTTGCCGTCCTCTAGCAGACGGCAAAGAATCTTTGTCGTTGGCTAGCGGACGGCAAAGAGGGAGGGGCCCCACTGACGAGATGCTTAAAAAAAACCTAACGACCCCCCCTCTTTGCCGTCCTCTAGCAGACGACAAAGAGAAAATAAGCGGACGGAAAAGGGGGGTGGACGACAAAGAGGGAGGGGTCCCACTAATGTTAACGGCCGCGCCCCACCCCGCCCCCTCTCTCTCTATTTCTCTTCTTCACACGCGCGCCGCCGCACCCAGCACTCGCCGCCGCCCCATCGCCCCACCACCCCGCGCGCCGCCCCACCGCCCCCCCCCCGCCCCATCGCCACTGCCGCCCGGCGCCCCACCAACCCCCCGCCCCGTCGTCCCCGTCGCCCCCACCGCCCCCGCCGCCCTGCCGTCTGGGCGTCGCCGTGCCCCGGCCCCCCGCGCCCCACCGCCCCGGCCGGGCCCGGCCTCGTCGCCACTGCCGCCCGGCATCGCCGCCCCAGGCCGCCCCGCCCCCCTCCTCCACCCCAGGTGAGCTCTGCCTCCTTTTTTTCCTTTTTCTGTTTTTTTAGTTTTAGGTTTATGTTTAGTTTAGATTTAGTTTTAGTTTTAGTTTTAGGTTTATAGATTTAGTTTTAGTTTAGTTTTAGGTTTAGATTTAGTTTTTTCCTTTTTTCTGTTTTTTTAGTTTTAGGTTTAGGTTTAGTTTAGTTTTAGGAAAGAAGAAGAAGAGAAAAGGAGGAGAGGAGGAAAAGAAGCAGAGGAAAAAGGAAAGGAAGAAGAAGAAGAGGAGGAGGAGAAGAAAAAAGAAGAAGAGGAAGAAGAAGAAGAAGAAAAAAGAGGAGAGGAGGAGAAGAAGAAGATGAAAAAGGAAAGGAGGAAGAAGAAGAAGAAGAAGAAGAAGAAGAAGAAGAAGAAGAAGAAGAAGAAGAAGAAGAGGAAGGAAAAAAAGGAAGAAAAGGAATAAGAAGAAAAGGAAAAAAGAGGGGGAAAACCCGACCCGACACGGTACCCCGACCCCGACCCGGCACCCCGACACGACACCCCAACCCCGAGACCCCGACACCAACACGGCACCCCGACCCCGACCCGGCACCCCGAGACCCGACACCCCAACACCGAGAACCCAACCCCGACCCTGACACCCCGACCCCGAGCCTGACCCGACACCCCGACCCCGACACCGACACGGCACCCCGACCCCGACCCGGCACCCCGACCCGACACCCCGACCCCGAGACCCTGACCCCGATCCTGACACCCCGATCGACCCCGAGCCTGACCCGACACCCCGACCCCGACACCACACCCCGACCCCGAAACAGCACCCCGACCCCGACACGGCACTACCCCGACACCGACACGACACCCCGACCCCCCGACCCCGAAACAGCACCCCGACCCCAACACGGCACCCCGACACCAACACGACACCCCGACCCCCGACACCTCCCAAAAAGGTGTTCTTTGGCCTTGCAGAGGCCGACGGGGTCATATATTTGTGAATTATTAGTTAGGTCATATATGTTTCGATTTTGTTATGAAAACCATCATATCTAATTGTGTTGATCGGGTAGTTTTAAATGTGCAGTTGTTTCATCGCTGCGAGGTTTGGTGTTCGATGACCTCACCGTGCGTTTGACGAGCTCTGCCCCTTCGTTCGTCGGTGAGCACAAATGACATGTCCTCCTCCCCCATTAATTATTTGATCTATTCCGATGAAACTTGATAGCTATCTATATATGTGTCTTGAATCATCAGTATGTGTAACCAATATGCATATTTATAACCTTGATTCTTTCGAATTGTCCAACGCTATCCATGGACAGCCCAAGTATGTGTAGATTGGGTTCATTTTACCATATGCTTTGCTCCGGATCCGACGCATAAATTTTGTCAGTGCCTCCCCTGTTGTTCTCCGGGTACACATCCTCTCTGTTTATTGCAGAGACGTGTATCAGGAGAACAGCGGGGAGGTGCTGCCGAAATTTTGCGTCGGATCCGGAGCATAGCATGGGAAAATGAACCCAATCTACACATACACGGGTGGGATTAGGACCTATCATTACCTATTAGAGTGTAGGTTGCATGGATGTAATAAAATTGACAAAGTAGATCAACTGATGAATATATACATGGTGAATTACATATATAATTGTTGTGTGTCCAGTAGCTCTGAAAGTCAAGATCAGTGACCGTGCGTGGATGTATACCGGTCACACTGGTCAGAACAAATGGAGCGCTGAATGGTTCACAAAAACCAAGGGGTTTGTGCAAGCCGCATTTGCAAATGGCCAGAAGAAAACCTGGTGCCCCTGTTTCCGGTGCGACAATTGGGAAAAGAAGACAATGGCTGAAATGGGCAAACACCTGCAGAAGAGTGGTTTTACGCCGGATTATACGGTGTGGACATTTCATGGTGAGTCTGCCCAACATGATCGAGCTGAGGTGGATCGTCGTCGCACCGACGAGCATGGTACCGGGATAGAAAACATGGTGCAAGACTATGATGATGCTCGGGATCCGGACGAGGAGATGGAGGAATCTACAAAGGACTTCAATGAAATGTTGGAGTCTTCAAAACGTCCGCTCCACGAGCACATTGAGCTTTGTCAGTTGGATGCCATCTCACAAGTAATGGCTCTGAAGGCTCAGTTCAACTTGGGCAGAGAATGCTATGACGCAATTATGACAGTATTTGGACGCTTTCTACCCAAAGGCCATGTAATGCCTGAAAACCTGTACCAGTCGGACAAAATCCTCCGTGCACTGAAGATGCCCTATGAGAAGATACATGCCTATGAGAAAGGATGTGCCTTATTTAGGATTGACTATGCGGACTTGAACTATTGTCCCATTTGCAAGTCTTCCAGGTATATTGTGGTAGACAACGGTATGGGTGAGAAGACACAAACCAAAATCCCCGTTAGTGTTCTTCGGTATATGCCAATCGTACCAAGACTTCAACGTCTTTTCATGGTCGAAGAGACGACCAGACAGATGACATGGCACAAAACAGGCAAAAGAACCGAACTAGATGCAGATGGGAATCTGATGATGGTACACACATCGGATGGTGTTGCGTGGAAAAAGTTTGATGAATTACATGCTGACAAAGCGGTAGATCCGAGGCATCCTCGAGTCGGCATCAGCACGGATGGGTTCAGTGTGTTTGGTATGACGGCAGCTCAATACAGTTGTTGACCCGTATTTGTCTTTCCACTCAATCTCCCCCCCAGACAGATTATGCAAAGAAAGAATATTTTCCTGACGTTGATAATTCTAGGGCCCAACTATCTGGGGAAAAATATGAATGTGTACATGCAGACGCTTAAGGACGAATTGCAAGAAGCCTGGGATAATGGGTTCAAGACATACGACGCCTTTAGCAAACGGAACTTCATAATGCGTGTCTGGTACATGTACTCTACGCATGACTTGCCGGCGTATGCGCTATTCGTTGGTTGGTGTGTGCATGGAAGGTTCCCATGCCCCACATGCAAGGGGGCTCTTGAGTTTTGTTGGCTTTAGGCCGGTCGCAGGTTTTCTTGCATCGACATGCATAGATAGTTCCTGGATCCTCGCCATAAGTTCAGGAAAGACAAGAAGAACTTCATCAGGGGTAGAGTTGTCAAAAACTCTGCACCACCTGCATTGACAGGCCAACAGACCCTGGATCAGTTAAACGCTCTCGAGCCAGATCCACAACGTCCAGGGTACTTCAAGGGGTATAATACTAAGCACGCGTGGACTCACAAAACATGCTTATGGGATCTGCCTTACTTCAAAGACCTCCTTTTCCCACACAACATCGACGTGATGCACACTGAGAAGAATATCGCCGAGGCACTTTTTGGTACATTGTTCGGCATAGATGGGAAGTCAAAGGATAATACTAAGGCTAGAGTCGATCTGGAGGCGCTATGTGATATGCCGTTACAAAACATGAAAGAACCGAAAGGAAAGCAGAACTGGACGAAGCCAAAGGCATGGTTCAATCTTGGAAGGCCAGCTATGAGGGAAATTATCATGTGGGTGCAACAGCAGTTGATGTTCCCCGATGGGTATGCAACGAATCTAAAGAGGGGAGCGAATCTTGATAAACTGAAGATATTTGGTCTCAAGAGTCATGATTGGCACATATGGATTGATCGGGTAATGCCGGTGATGTTGCGTGGCTTCATCCCTGCGGATGAATGGCTAGTACTGGGAGAACTCAGCTATTTCTTCCATGTTCTTTGTGCGAAAGAACTATCGCCTGGCGTGCTAGAAGAAATGGAAGAGTTGGCGCCGGAGTTGATCTGCAAGTTAGAGAAGATCTTTCCACCGGGCTTCTTTAATCCAATGCAGCATTTGATTTTGCATCTCCCGACCGAGGCAAGATTGGGGGGGCCGTGCAAAATTGTTTGTGCTACCCAACTGAGAGGATGCAGAAGACGCTTCGAGAAAAATGTAAAAATAAACGTAGAATTGAAGCATCGATGGCTGAGGCATTCATCACAGAGGAGGCGGCAAACTTCGTAACAGCGCACTACGAAGCCAAAAATCGTCATTTGCATAATCCGAAGCCTCGGTACAATGCTGATGACCCTAAAAAGGGTGGATCCAACCTCAGCCTATTCAAAGGGAATCTCGCACCAGCTAGTGTTTCACATCCAGTATCTTTGGATAACGAAGAATGGCGGACCATTTCGTTGTATATCTTCAACAACCTGATAGAAGTGCGGCCGTACATTGAGTAAGTTCTCGGTACATTGTTTCGCAACTTCTATTTCCTTTGAACTGCTCTTATTCCTGGATATGTCATACAGTCGATACATCACCATATTCTCGTATGGAGCGGAGATCCAAAAGGATTCCGTCAAAGAGTATGAGCTTCTCGCAAAGCAAGGTGGCGGCTATCCCAGTTTCATCTCTTGGTTCAAACAAACGGTAATTTCTATTAGACAATTTCATTTCATTCGCTAATTTGTGCATAATGCAACAATCCTTTCATATTAAACTTGTAGGCTAATTCAGAGTCTATGGACGCCAAATTGAGACAAGTCGCTAATGGTTTTGACTATAAGGTCCGTTCATTTGACAAGTACAACATCAATGGGTATCGCTTTCGTACCTATGGCAAAGAGCTATCTATGGCCGACCGAAAGTCTACAGATTGTTGTGTATCTGCTATCGGCGAAGGAGGTACCGGGTATTATGGGAGAGTTGAAGCAATTTATGAACTTCTGTTCTATGGTGAAAACCCACCGAATGTCGTAGTCTTCAAATGTTATTGGTTTCAGTCGAAGGAGACTAGAAGGACTCATGAACATATAGGGCTAGTTGAAATCAACCAAAGCACCCATTTAGATTTTCCTGATGTCTATATTACGGCTCAACAGGCGACCCAAGTATTCTATCTACTGTGGGCCTGCCAAACTAATCCAAATCTGAAAGGTTGGGCTGTCATTTATGAAGTGACGCCACGTGCTAGACATTCTCCCCCAAAGGAAGAGGATTATGAACCTCACATTAACCCAGACACATATGAAGGAGAATTCTTCCAAGAGACACGTCTTTCCAAAAAGCGTTTCAAGAACCGCTATACTTCACCCCAAAACATTGAAGTAGACAGCGACAATGAATCCGACATCACCCCAGAGGAGGAACAAGAAGAGCCAGAACAAGAAGAGGTTACTGCTGCGGATGACCTGTCAATGCTTGACCGATAACGTCAAGGTGGCCTTGCACATGTTGATGCCAATGAACCCTATGAGCCCATCATTGATTATAGTGATAATGATGATTATGCATTTATTGATGATACTGATCGAGATTATTAGTAGTGTCAGGTATTCAATTTTTTTATGTTGTACTTGATGATGATACACTTAAGTGATATACATATTATTATTCATGTCGGTACTTTTTTATGTTGTACTAATTTCGTTTATTCTTTGTCATGGCAGGTGTTGAAAGATGGTGGGCGCTGGTCGGGAGCGCGCCGAGGCCCCTTCTTCGTCGGCGCATGGTGCGAGGTCTTCCATTCCACACGCACCTCTCCGTCGAGCGTTGCTGGATAGTATGGCGACACCGCCGGGCCCTTCTTCGTCGACCGCGGTGCCCAGCAGGGGACGAGGTAAGAAGAAGAGAGGAGGTGGAGCATGTGGTCGCGGGAGAGGAGGTAGGGTGACTCTTACGGCGCCTTCCTTGCCGCCACCCCCAGCTGTTTCACCCGAGCACGTGACTGCTAGGGTGGACTCGTCTGAGGAGGAGGCTGCACGGACTCCGGTCCACGAGCCTCCGGTCCACGGGTCTTCGGCCCACGAGCCTCGAGTCGACGGGCCTTCGGCCCACGAGACTTGGGCCCACGAGACCCCGGAGGAGCACACGTCTGGATGGGGTAACTGGTCGGGTCAGCCTGAGGAGCCGAGTGGCCATGCTGATGATGGCGGGGAGCCGACTGATGAGGAGGGGGGGAGGGGGCAACGTCTACCAGCGTGGTGCTACACGGCTCCCGTCCGTGCCGTCGACCCGCGAGCAGAGGTGGTTGATTTTCCCTGATGGGGAGAGGTAAGTGCATTTAATCTTTTTGTACCTTCTGCATTCACGTTTCTTCAAATAACTGATGTGTTGGCCTTGTCATGCTGCAGGGGTTGGGACCACCATGAAAGTGTCCGCCGGCCCAACTCCATCCTTGGAGTTCTGATTCGGCAAAACTTCCCGGGGTTTGTCACATTGCCTGGTGAGGGTCGGCTTCCAGAGGTTGGATTGACTTGGGAGCACTACTTGGCTGCCCCGGCCCCGCCGGGTGAGATTATGGACGGTGTCTTGTGCAAGACGAGGGCAGACATGGTGATCAGAAAGTTCTGGGTAATTGCTCCTTTACACAATTAAAAATCTTCAACTAGCTAGTTATTAATTGTACTAATCAATATTGTCTCATTTGATTGCAGACATTCTACAGATGTTATCCACAAGGAGTGCAAGCGCCTACTTCAGAATTTACGGCATGAGGTTCGGGTGCAGGCTGTTCGAGACTACTACGCCGGGCATGGTATCAAGAAGCCCAAGCATGAGTGCCACGATAAGTTCTTGAGTAAGGAGAAGTACATGAAGGTAATTCTTAAGGGCTTGTACTTACTTCCTTCATTTAGTAATTCATAGCCGTAGCGCTCAAGTTTCTATTTGCTAACTTAGGCCCCTCCGAGATGGTGTGTGGATCGGATGGATTGTTGGGAGGTGTTGGTCAATGCGTGGTGCTCAAAGGAATGGCTGGCCACCCACAAAGAGGCCAAGGACAAACGTGCCCAAATGCAAGGTGTGCCACACAACCAAGGCAGCTCCAACTTATTTCAGTACGGGCGGAACTGGGTATGTGGTTTGCTTCATGATTCATGCAATTCATTCATCATGCTAGCTTTAGCCCTTTAATTACTAATTTACTTTGTTTCTCTCTTTCAGGCACGCTACAATAAAGCGGATAAGGTGCCAGAGGTGTACGACCTGTATGCCATGGCCCACACTGGCCCTTACAAGAAAGTCAAGGCATTCTCTACGTCTGACCTCGATGATCCAAAGAACTTCACCAACATCTCCGCCCACGACAAGCTCGTGCAATATAGAGATCAGGGGAAGGCGAGGAAAGGGGAGGACTTTAACCCGAGCCAGGGTCCCATTGATACAGAGCTACTGATGATATCTGGTGGCGGGAGGTCCCATGGCTCCATAGCCATGGGAGATGGACTTATCTGTTGTCCTAGCACTCTCCCGGAGATCAAGGCGCGCCAGTCGAGCTCCGCTCCTGAGATAAGGCCTCGTGAATGGCCAGTCCAACTCGCCTTCAAGGTTAGTTATACATACTCAGCTATCTTTCTCCATTACATTGTGTGCGCTTCCATCAATGATTACAAATGGTCATGTGAGTGGTGTTGAAGGCTGCTATACAGAGTGAGAGAGATAGAACAGAGAAACTTCTGGCGGAGGCGGCGGAGAGGTAGCGGGAGTTGGAGGAGAGGACGACAAAGATGTTGGAGGAGGAGAGGGCACGGAATGACATGCAGGCAAGGGCCATGTACGATCTCCTTGTGGTAAGTTTCTTCTGCAGATTACTTGCTAGTCTTAACATTTGAGTCTCATTACTAACTAGTATGACTCTGTTGTGAAAACCAAATGTGCAGTCTGTGTGCGAGAAGTCTGGTCAGACCGCTCCGCCGATGCCAGTGATTGCTCCTGGGAGCACGGTGAGTTTAATTTGAATGGACATTACTTGCTAGTGTTAACATTTGAGTGTCATAATGCTAATGAGACATCGGAAATGATCTTTGGTGCAGCTTAACTCCAGAAACGCATCGCACGATCCTTCTCCAGCTACCGGCGTGAGCCAGCCCGCTCCTACACCTCCATGATCATGGTAAGTTTCTCTAGTGTTTTGCTTAACAAATGCATAAAGACCTAGACTTAGCTTTATTTCCTCCAATATGCTTACCATAATGACCTAGAGTTAGCTTCTTTTCCTCCAAAATGACTTAATAAGCTTACTGACCTCATAAACCATCCATTTTACCTAAGTTAGCTCTAAAATGATATGTACTTAGCTTACTTATGTCAAAAATTGCATAATTAACTTAGTTAGCTCATAAACGATCCATTTTACCTAAGTTAGCTCTAAAATGGCTCATTTTACCTTAGTTAGCTTATAAGTGATCCAATTTATCCAAGTTAGCTCTAAAAAGACCCATTTTACGTAGATTAGCTCCTAAATGATCCATTTTACCTACGTTAGCTTTAAAATGACCCATTTCACCTAGGTTAGCTCCAAAATGACCCATTTCACCTAGGTTAGCTCCAAAATGACCCATCTTACCTAGGTTAGCTTATAAATGATCCAGTTTATCCAAGTTAGCTCTAAAATGACCCAATTTACCTAGAGTAGCTCCTAAACGATCCATTTCACCTAAGTTAGCTAAAAACGATCCATTTCACCTAAATTAGCTCTTAAATGATTCATTTCACCTAAGTTAGCTCAAAAACGATCCATTTCACCTTAGTTAGGTCAAAAACGTGGCATTTCACCTTAGTTAGCTCATAAACGACCCATTTCAACTAAGTTAGCTCATAAATGATCCATTTTACCTAAGTTAGCTAAAAAACGATCCATTTCACCTCAGTTAGCTCAAAAACGATTCATTTCACCTTAGTTAGCTCATAAACGACCCATTTCAACTAAGTTAGCTCATAAATGATCCATTTCACCTAAGTTAGCTCATAAATGATCCATTTCACCTAAGTTAGCTCAAAAAAGATCCATTTCACCTTAGTTAGCTCAAAAACGATCCATTTCACCTTAGTTAGCTCAAAAACGATCCATTTCACCTTAGTTAGCTCAAAAACGGTCCATTTCACCTTAGTTAGCTCAAAAACGATGCCCTTCACCTTAGTTAGCTCATAAACGACCCATTTCAACTAAGTTAGCTCATAAATGATCCATTTCAACTAAGTTAGCTCATAAACAACCCATTTCAACTTAGTTAGCTCATATATGATCCATTTCACCTAAGTTAGCTCATAAATGACATATACTTCTTGTTCTAGTCTTCTTCTTGTTCTATTCACCTATTTCTAACTTTCTTATTTACCATTTTGTAGATTTCACTCACTTCATGGAAGCTAGCTTGCTATGATGGAGTGCTTGCTTTTTCTTTGCTAAAACTTTGCAATGTATCTAGCTTGCTATGTTGATGAAACTTTGCTATGTAATATGTATATGGAACAATGTGTATGGATGGAACTTGATGGAACTTGCTATGTTGATGAAACTTTGCTATGTAATATGTATATGGAATTATGTGCTGGATATGTGATATGTTTGATGTTAAATATATCTATATATGTCATATATATTTTCTGTGAAAATTGTTGGATTAAAAAAACCAGAAAAAAGAGACAATATGCAGGCTCTTTGCCGTGTGCCACCGACAGCAAAGGACTCTTTGCCATCAGCGGACGGCAAAGAGTAAAAACTTTGCCTACAGTGGCGGACAGCAAAGGCCTGCCGTATAGTGACGTCGGCTGACATCATTCGGCGGACGGCAAAGGCCTTCCGAAGTTTGCCGTCAGCGGCGGACGACAAAGGCCTGCCGTTAACCACCTAACGGAGTAACAGTGCATTTATTGCCGTCTGCACTCTTTGCCATCCGCTGCTGATGGCAAAGGCCCCTTTGCCGTCAACCGCCCGAAGCAAACGGCAAAGTAGCTCTTTGCCGAACCTTACTTTGCCGTCCCCTTTTGCCATCCGCGGCAGACGGCAAAGACCTTTGCCGTCAGCCATCTATGCCTTTGCCGTGTGCCGTGGAAGATGGCAAAGTAGCTGATTCCTGTAGTAATATGATTAATTGAACTTAAATTTATCATGAACTTAGTCCTGGTAGTATTAGCATATCTATGTTGTAGATCCAAAGCTCGCGTTTAGCTCCCCTGTTTTATTTTTGATATGTTTCTAGGGAAAACTAAGTTGAAAGATGTTAGTAGCAAGGATGCGGATTGGATCCGTGATCTGAGGTTTATCCTCATTGCTGCACAGAAAAATTATGTCCTTGATGCACCGCTAGGTGACAAACCTATTGCAGGAGCAGATGCAGATGTTATGAACATTTGGCTAGCTCAATATGATGACTACTTGATAGTTTAGTGCACCATGCTTAAACGGCTTAGAATCGGGACTTCAAAGACGTTTTGAACGTCATGGGCCATATGAGATGTTCCAGGAGTTGAAGTTAATATTTCAAGTAAATACCCGAGTTGAGAGATATGAAATCTCCAGCAAGTTCTATAGCTAAAAGATGGAGGAGAATAGCTCAAGCAGTGAGCATGTGCTCAGATTGTCTGGGTACTACAATCGCTTGAATCAAGTGGGAGTTAATCTTTCAGATAAAATAGTGATTGACAGAATTCTCTAGTCACCATCACCAAGTTAGTAGAACTTCGTGATGAACTATAATATGCAAGGGATAACGGAAACGATTCCCAAGCTCTTCGTGATGCTGAAATCGACGAAGGTAGAAATCAAGAAAAGCATCAAGTGTTGATGGTTAACAAAACCACTAGTTTCAAATAAAGGGAAGAAAGGGGAACTTCAAGAAGAACGGCAAACAAGTTGCTGCTCAAGTGAAAAAACCCAAGTCTGGACCTAAGCCTGAAACTGAGTGCTTCTAATGCAAAGGGACTGGTCATTGGAAGTGGAACTACCCCAAGTAATTGGCGGATAAGAAGGATGGCAAAGTGAACATAGGTATATTTGATATACATGTTATTGATGTGTACTTTACTAATGTTTATAGCAACCCCTCAGTATTTGATACGAGTTCAGTTGCTACGAATAGCAACTCGAAACGGGAGTTGCAGAATGAACAGAGACTAGTTAAGGGTGAAGTGATGATGTGTATTGGAAATGGTTCCAAGATTGATATGATCATCATCGCACACTCCCTATACTTTTGGGATTAGTGTTAAACCTAAAATAAATGTTATTTAGTGTTTGCGTTGAGCATAAATATGATTGGATCATGTTTATTGCAATACGCTTATTCATGTAAGTTAGAGAATAATTGTTGTTCTGTTTACATGAATAAAACCTTCTATGGTCATACACCCAATGAAAATGGTTTGTTGGATCTCGATCGTGGTGATACACATTTTCGTAATATTGAAGCCAAAAGATGCAAAGTTAATAATGATAGTGCAACTTATTTGTGGCACTGCAATTTAGGTCATACTGGTGTAAAGCGCATGAAGAAAATCCATGCTAATGGGCTTTTGGAATCACTTGATTATAAATTAGTTGATGCTTGCGAACCATGCCTCATGGGCAAGATGACTAAGACTCCGTTCTCCAGAAAAATGGAGCGAGCAACAGATTTGTTGGAAATCATACATACTGATGTATGTGGTCTGATGAATATTGAGGCTCGCGGCAGGTATCATTATTTTCTGATCTTCACAGATGATTTGAGCAGATATAGGTATATGTATTTGATGAAACACAAGTCTGAAACATTTGAAAAGTTCAAAGAATTTCAGAGTGAAGTGGAGAATCATCGTGACAAAAATAAAAGTTTCTATGATATGATCGCAGAAGTAAAATATTTGAGTTACGAGTTTTTCCTTCAGTTAAAACAAATGTGAAATAGTTTCACTACTCACGCCACCTGGAACACCACAGTGTAATGGTGTGTCCGAACGTCGTAACCGTACTTTATTAGATATGGTGTGATCTATGATGTCTCTTACCGATTTACCACTATCGTTTTGGGGTTATGCATTAGAGACAGCTACATTCACATTAAATAGGGCACCATCTAAATCCGTTGAGACGACACCGTATGAACTATGGTTTGGCAAGAAACCTAAGCTGTCATTTCTTAAAGTTTGAGGTTGCAATGCTTATGTGAAAAAGTTTCAACCTGATAAGCTCAAACCCAAATCGGAGAAGTGCATCTTCATAGGATACCCAAAAGAAAATGTTGGGTACACCTTCTATCACAGATCCGAAGGCAAGATATTCATTGCTAAGAATGATCCTTTCTAGAGAAGGAGTTTCTCTCGAAAGAAGTGAGTGGGAGGAAAGTAGAACTTGATGAGGTAACTGTACCTGCTCCCTTATTGGAAAGTAGTTCATCACAGAAATCTGTTCCTATGACTACTACACCAATTATTGAGGAGGCTAATGATGATGATCATGTAACTTCAGATCAAGTTACAACCGAACCTCGTAGGTAAACCAAAGTGAGATCCGCACTAGAGTGGTACGGTAATCCTGTTCTGGAGGTCATGTTACTTGACCATGACGAGCCTACGAACTACGAGGAAGCGATGATGAGCCCAGATTCCACGAAATGGCTTGAGGCCATGAAATCTGAGATGAGATCCATGTATGAGAACAAAGTATGGACTTTGATTGACTTGCCCATTGATCGGCGAGCCATCGAGATTAAATGGATCTTCAAGAGGAAGACGGACGCTAATAGTAGTGTTACTATCTACAAAGCTAGAATTGTCGCAAAAAGGTTTTCGATAAGTTCAAGGTGTTGACTAGGATGAGAATTTCTCACTCCTATATATGCTTAAGTCTGTCCGAATCATGTTAGCAATTGTCGCATTTTATGAAATCTGGCAAATGGATAAACAAAACTGCATTCCTTAATGGATTTATTAAATAAGAGTTGTATATGATGCAACCAGAAGGTTTTGTCAATCCTAAAGGTACTAACAAAATATGCAAACTCCAGCGATCCATCTATAGACTGGTGCAAGCATCTCGGAGTTGGAATATACGCTTTGATAAGTTGATCAAAGCATATAGTTTTATACAGACTTGCGGTGAAGCCTGTATTTACAAGAAAGTGAGTGGGAGCACTACAACATTTCTGATAAGTATATGTGAATGACATATTGTTGATCGGAGATAATGTAGAATTATTCTACAAAGCATAAAGTAATGTTTGAAAGGAGTTTTCAAAGAAATACCTCGGTGAAGCTGCTTACATATTGAGCATCAAGATCTATAGAGATAGATCAAGACGCTTGATAAGTTTTTTCAATGAGTACAAACCTTGACAAGATTTTGAAGTAGTTCAAAATGGAACAGTCAAAGAAGGAGTTTGTGCCTGTGTTATAAGGTGTGAAGTTGAGTAAGACTCAAAACCCAACCACGGTAGAAGATAGAGAGAGAATGAAAGTCATTCCCTATGCCTCAGCCATAGGTTCTATAAAGTATGCCATGTTGTGTACCAGATCTATTGTATACCCTACATTTTTTTGGTAAGGGAGTACAATAGTGATCTAGGAGTAGATCACTGGACAGCGCGCAGTCAAAATTATCCTTAGTGGAATAAGGATATATTTCTCGATTATGGAGGTGACAAAAAGTTCGTCGTAAAGGGTTACGTCGATGCAAATTTTGACACTGATCCAGATGACTCTAAATGTCAATCTGGATACATATTGAAAGTGGGAGCAATTAGCTAGAGTAGCTCCGTGCAGAGCATTGTTGACATAGAAATTTGCAAAATACTTACGGATCTGAATGTGGCAGACACGTTGACTAAACTTCTCTCACAAGCAAAACATGATCACACCTTAGTACTCTTTGGGTATTAATCACATAGCGATGTGAACTAGATTATTGACTCTAGTAAACCCTTTGGGTGTTGGTCACATGTCGATGTGAACTATGGGTGTTAATCACATGGTGATGTGAACTATTGGTATTAAATCACATGGCGATGTGAACTAGATTATTGACTCTAGTGCAAGTGGGACACTGAAGGAAATATGCCCTAGAGGCAATAATAAAGTTATTATTTATTTCCTTATATCATGATAAATGTTTATTATTCATGCTAGAATTGTATTATCCGGAAACATAATACATGTGTGAATACATAGACAAACAGAGTGTCACTAGTATGCCTCTACTTGACTAGCTTGTTGATCAAAGATGGTTAAGTTTCCTAACCATTGACATGGGTTGTCATTTGATTAACGGGATCACACCATTAGGATAATGATGCGATTGACTTAACCCATTTCGTTATCTTAGCACCCGATCATTTAGTATGTTGCTATTGCTTTCTTCATGACTTATACATGTTCCTATGACTACGAGATTAGGCAACTCCTGTTTACCGGAGGAACACTTTGTGTGCCACCAAACGTCACAACGTAACTGGGTGATTATAAAGGTTCTCTACAGGTGTCTCCGAAGGTACTTGTTGGTTTGGCGTATTTTGAGATTAGGATTTGTCACTCTGATTGTCGGAGAGGTATCTCTGGGCCCACTCGGTAATGCACATAACTATAAGCCTTGCAAGCATTGCAAGTAATGAGTTAGTTGTGGGATGATGTATTATGGAACGAGTAAAGAGACTTGCCGGTAACGAGATTGAACTAGGTATTGAGATACTGACGATCGAGTCTCGGGCAAGTAACATACCGATGACAAAGGGAACAACGTATGTTGTTATGCGGTTTGACCGATAAAGATCTTCGTAGAATATGTAGGAGCCAATATGAGCATCCAGGTTCCGCTATTGGTTACTGACCGGAGACGTGTCTCGGTCATGTCTACATAGTTCTCGAACCCGTAGGGTCCGCACGCTTAAAGCTCGATGACGGTTATATTATGAGTTTATGTGTTTTGATGTACCGAAGGAGTTTGGAGTCCCGGATGAGATCGGGGACATGACGAGGAGTCTCAAAATGGTCGAGACGTAAAGATCGGTATATTGGACGACTATATTCGGACATCGGAAAGGTTCCGAGTGATTCGGGTATTTTCGGGAGTACCGGGGAGTTACGGGAATTCGTATTGGGCCTTAATGGGTCATACGGGGAAGGAGAGAAAGGCCTCAAAGGGTGGCCGCACCCCACCCCATGGGCTGGTCTGAATTGGACTAGGGAGGGGGCGCCCCTTCCTTCCTTCTCCTTTTCCCTTCCCTTTCCTTCCCTCCTACTCCTACTACTTGGAAGGGCTCCTAGTTCTACTAGGAAAGGGAGAATCCTACTCCCGGTGGGAGTAGGACTCCCCTAGGGCGCGCCATAGAGAGGGCCGGCCCTCCCTCTCCTCCACTCCTTTATATACGGGGGCAGGGGGCACCCCAAAGACAACAATTGATCTCTTGATCTCTTAGCCGTGTGCGGTGCCCCCCTCCACCATAATCCACCTCGATCATATCGTAGCGGTGCTTAGGTGAAGCCCTGCGTCGGTAGAACATCATTATCGTCACCACGCCGTCGTGCTGACAAAACTCTCCCTCAACACTCGGCTGGATCGGAGTTCGAGGGACGTCATCGAGTTGAACGTGTGCAGAACTCGGAGGTGCCATGCGTTCGGTACTTGATCGGTCGGATCATGAAGACGTACGACTACATCAACCGCGTTGTGCTAATGCTTCCGCTTTTGGTCTACGAGGGTACGTAGACAACACTCTCCCTTCTCGTTGCTATGCATCACCATGATCTTGCGTGTGCGTAGGGAAATTTTGAAATTACTACGTTCCCCAACACAATCATTGTCGAATCCCAAGATGTATACAAGGTCTATAGTACTTCACAACATGCTCAAACTCACATAATCCCAGTCAAATGAGAATCTAAATGCATTTCATAGTTATTACTTTGTAGGATGCAACAAGAACAACCATAACTCTACATCAGCCATTATAGAAGCAACATTTTGACATATCCCAATGTGTGAATGAAACGTGCAGAGAGAGCTTTTGAAGATGGAGAAGATAGGGCGGGAAAGATTGTATGTATGTGGACGAGAGAGTAGGAGACAAATGTAACAAGACAGAGAGAGATAGAGAGAGAAAGAGAGAGAGGAAGAAGTTAGGTATGTGAGAAAGATGCATACATGTAATATACATGAGATGCGTGTGCATCTGGATTCTGTATACGTGGAAGGAGAAGAGACAACATGTTTGATGAGAGAGCAGGAAAAACATGGATGAGAGGGGAAGGATCTCGTGGGTTGAGGTATTGACAATTTTGTGTGGGGGAGAGAGGGATTAGTAATTTTGTGAAAGAGAGAGAGAGGGTGGGGAGACGAGTCAGTCAGCCGTCGTCACATCACCCTGCTTCCAAATGACCCTGCATTCTCTAGCGCAGTGTGGTCGCCGTCTTCGATCTGCTCGTTGCCCTCTTTGAAGATTGAGGTGTTGTGCATGTTGGGGTGCAAGGAAGCACAAGCGAGAGTGGTCGCCGTATAACCTTGGATGGGGATGAATTGTGTGCTCGGGGGAGTGTGTGTGTGTGTGTGTGTGTGTTGTGCTGCGTGTGTCTCTGTGTGTGTGTCAGATATTGAGAGAAAACAAACCTAAGGAGAGAAATAGGTATTCACGAAGAGATTGTGCGGGCCTTGAGGTGGGTAGGGGCCGGGTGAGGGTGTCAAAATGTGCGCGTTGATGCATGTGTTGCATGCGACCGTGCGAGGGACGGACGAATCGAGAGAGATGGTTGTTGTGTTACGGATGCTCCTGTCTATGTCTCTCTCTCTCACACACACACACACACAAGTAAACTAGAAGACCGTTCTCTCATGTATACACAACGTATCAGCATCTGTCTATGTCTCACTCATGCATGATCATTTGCACATATACACCTCTTTACGTCTGTATCACACGCACACCGTCTCCACATTGCCCTTCCGCCACAACACACATATAGACACATACACACGTTCTCTCTCAGCCACACACACAAAATCAGTATTAAAAAAACTAGGGCGCACCTAAAACGTCCAAATCCAAATAAACACGAACTGGAGCTAAATTCAAATATATGGAAATATTGCAGCGTCAAGAACTTTCATAGGAAAAAAAAGTTGAGTAATATTCGAGGATTGTTTCACACAAAAAGGTTCGGTGGATGTTCTTCGAGCGCGACACGGTGACGCACCGTTCAATCGACCGCGTGGTTGCGGTTCACGCGCTTGCACAGGATTCCGTATCGTGCCCATGGTACTAAGGCTGGTCACAATGGGCAAGAACATAAGCTAGTAACTAATAAAAGCGCTGCCTAAGTCTAATGTTTACGTGTACTAGTACGGTTTTCTTTTAAGTTTGACCAACCTTATATATAAAACTAAAGTAAGCTCCCACACGTGCACTCATCAATATGCCGCCGCCGCCGTTGCGCATGCCGGCGCCCGCCTGCTCCGGCCAACAATTTCTCGCCCATCACCGCCGTGTCGCCGCCATCCCTGTGACATGAAGTCGAAGGCTCGCCTTCTCACGTCGTCTGTAGTCCCTTCTCGCGATGCCGCCGCACTGCCAAGCACGCGAGCAACTGGTGGAGCGGCGTCTATGCACGCAGCATACGAAGAGGAGGACAAGCGCGTGCTCCAGCACGCCGGCGAGGAGGAACTAGCGTGTCATTGTCGTCTCCGCCCGCGCGGAGGAGGCGCGCATGGTGGCTGTCGCGGCGGAAGCCGGTCGCGCGCGCGTCGAGCCCGCAAACCGGGTGCGGACGCGGAATCTACCTTCGAGACCTTGAATGCCACGTGGATCCTGCAATCTGAAGGAGCAATTTTGGTCAGTCGACTCATGTGAGCCGTTTGATGCAACATGGATGGCTATAAGGGCTTCTTCCACCTCTTCTGCCATCTTCTTCCTTCGCTCCGTCGAACTTCTTTCACAAATCGACTGACCCAAATTATACTACTAGTATGAACGTATTAAGTACAGTAGGAACACGAAGATACGAGCAGTAGTACCAACTGCAAGAAGAACAGTAGTAAGACATAGTACTAGTACTACTGTACGTACTAAAGAGTTCAAATAACGAGAAAGAACATAAACATAGTTCTGCTGGGGCCTCAGCACAACACACCCTTGAAAATAAACTAATAAGCAACTAGTCCGCTTGACACTGCAGTAGAACCAGCATGAGCGACGGCACTGCCACCTACTTGGAGTCCGAGTCCACGTCCTCGACTTCGTCCTCGTCCCTCTTCCTCTTCCTCTTCGCCGACGCTTCTTTGCTTGAACCGGACACTGGGCTCTGCTTCTTCATCCAACCCTTGTAGATATTTAAACAAAGGTAGGCATCCATTGCTGCGTACAGGATGTGATCTTCATCTAATGTCTTCGACTCCCATGCATGATGAAACTCGTGATGAGGTTTCTTCAGTTTAGCGTACGAAGGATCAATCATGGCTGCTGCCAGGGTCAGCATTGAAGGTTGAGAGGAGGACACCAGGCTTGCCTTCTGGAGATCGAAGGGCTGGCCTACAACGAGACCTATCCGACGCAGGACGTCACTGTCGTTCTTAAAGCCTACAGTAACGAATTTCACTCTTTTGTCCTTGAGGAAGTTCTTAAAATCCTGGCACTCAACGTCGGCATGGCATATGTGGTAGACCAAGCAAACGTTATGTACGCAAACCTGGATCACGGCGGGCTTCTTCCTCTCTTCGTCCTTTAGATCCTTCTCTCGTCCCAGGACTGTGGTGTACTCAACATCTAGCCCAGCGACCCACTCATCCGTTGAACTGTTGAACATGCGTAGGAAGCGAGCAAGCCATGCTTTCACCGTCTCGGATCCACGTGTGTAGATGACGATGAACTGATCGCCGGTGATGGCTCTAACCTGGTACTCAGCGGCGACCATGGAGATTTGGGAGGCCATGGATTTTGGAGGAGGGTTAGGAGAAGTTGAACTGTTGTACCCCGCAAAAAAACTGGGAGCGAACTAATGTGAAAGGACGGGACGACTGGGAGCGAACTGTTGTAAGGTAGAAGACGGGGACGAGTAGGGCGTGCGAACGGCGTGGGGTTGCTGGCTTGCCCGGTGGATAAACGGCTGCAAGCCCCCAAAGAGTTCTCGAGAACTATGCGGGACCCACTAGATGTCATGTCTACTAGACCCATATCGTAGGCCTGACGGTATAGCTTCTGCCTGTTCGCACGCCATGCCGGCGCGTGGATGTAACTTCACTTAATTCCGTCAAACGTCGCGCCTCCCACGACCTTCGCCTCCCTCGCGCGGTCGCGCCCTTTGAGACTTCGACCGGCTATAAATGAGCAATTTTTTTGCCTTTTTTAGACAAGCAATTTTTTTGCCTACTCCGCATGCATGATACTCCCTCTGGTCCTTTTTACTCCCGTCAACCGTTTGCAAAGTGTTTGACCAAATTTATACTTTTTTTGAACACCACCTTATATTAATTAACCAGCCACACCAGTACACTCATTCGATACAATATTCACCACACAGGGCGGTACGTTATTTACAAGAATACCATCTAATCTATTGTCAAAGCTATACTTAGCGATTAAGTGTGCCACCTTATTGGCCGAACGGCTAATCTTTGACAATTGAAGATTGTTGATCAACTTCGAGATGCTCAACGCTTTCATCTTCAGGTCACGCATAGCAGACCTGTCAACGCTTTGACAGGCATCAATGAAATCCCACGACCAAATTTATATTAAAAATATCAATATCTACAATACTCCCAAAACACTTAGGTGCGGTGCATTAACTTCTACCTTGTTTCTTGTTTCTTGACATATCAACCAATAGGAGATGTGGGTGTGCATGCTTTTAATGACTTGAGACTACCAAACACGACATGCAGTGGTTAGTTCATTGCATGCAATGCTATTAATTAGCAAATAAACATTAAGATCTCTCGTTTTCCCCTCCTCCTTGGTCACAGTGCACAATCTAAGATGACTTGCTCACCTAGACGGAGGGAGTACTGATTATAATGAGTATAAGAACTATGTTTTATAATGAGTGTAAAAATATTGATTTGACATTGTGAATGTTGACACATTGTGGAATAGTTTTTGAAGTCTGCAAAAGTACTCAACTAGTGCTGTCGTTCTCCACAAAAAAATGTGTTTACCAATGCATGCATGAACACTAGTTACTCTAACCCCCCTCTCTTCTTTAATTCTTTGCCACATCAGCATGTTTGCTATTCCCGTGTGCATGATACCAGCTAAGATACCACCATTATGGCCAGCCTTAATCATCGCATGCAATAATTTAGTGCACCTTGAAATATGAACATGTGTGGGGCGTGTTTGTTTTTAATGACTTGAGACTATACCTAGCCCGGCATGCAAGATGACTTATTATGCACCGTTCCCCATACCTGCAGGAAGCCCGTTCGTCTCCAATTTTTTTCCTCTCCATGTGTGGAAACAATATGCCTGCCAAACTCTCCTTCTCCCTCCGGCGGTCCCACCACTCCACCCCGTGTGAAAAAATCTGCATGCATGACTCTCCTCCCCCACGCTCGTCCAATCCGTTGTGACCAGCAATATTTCCACCCCTTCGCTCCCTCGTAATTTACTCCAACAAATATGCCCACGTAGTTGTTACTTAACTGCAGGTGCATTCGGTCACTGGCATATGGGCCCAACAGGGGTCTGGCCCACATGTCAGTGATGCAACTGGACCGGCAGTTAAGTCAGTGTAGCTCAGTCCATATCTTACGTAGGTGTGCCATTGCTCGCTATAAATACGACGCCTCCCACGACATCGCTATCTCCTCCCCCTCATGTTCACGTTCATCGCTATCTCCTCCCCCCTCCCTTTCACATTGACCACCATGGCATCGCCCCTCCCAAGCCCTAGGAGCCCCTCGCTGCACCACGCGGACGGTCACGCGTCGCCGTTCCATTCCTCGCCACCACTAGTCGAGGAGGACGCGTCGGTGTTCCACTCCTCGCCGCTACGCGACGCGTTGCTGTTCCGTTCCTCGCCGCCACTAGTCGAGGAGGACGCGTCGGCGTTCCGCTCCTCGCCGCGACGCGTCGAGGTGGACGTGTCGGCGTTCCCAATCTTGCCAGCACACGCGCCGGAGGACGTGTCGGCTCCCCGCTACGAGGAGAATGCCGTGCCGCCCGCCGAGCCCCCCAGCCTTGAGGAGCGTTGGAAAGAAATGGATGTCGCCTTGTGGGAGGCTTTGCCTCTAGCAGAGCGCGCCAAAATAGAGGCGGAGAAGAAGGCCGAGGAAGAGAAGCACACCGCGGAACAAGCTGCCTGGGAGGCCTATGTCGCGTCCGAGAGAGTCAGGCAATTGGCTCTTTGGATAAAGGCTCGTGCGAGGGCCGTGAGGGTGGCAGAGGACGCCCGCGCCGACGCCCTGAGTGCAGTCGGGCCCAAGCGCCTCATCTACGCTTGGCGGTACGTGGACCGGGTGCACGCTTCCAGCGAGGAGGAGTACGTGTTGTCGCAGGATCACTAGACCGGCAAGATCGCGCTCGCCCGCCGGCAAGCCGCCAATCAGCACCTCACGAGTTGCGAGGCTGAGGAAGAGGCGTTGTGTCGGCGCGCTGGGAAATGGTCGTGCACCAGGGCACTCGTGGCGCGCCGCAAGCGATCCTGCTAGCGCCGTGGCTTTTAGCAGGAGTATAATTTTTGTTTTGTAAGGCGATCTCATTAGTTTTGGGACGCAAATGATAAATCCCGAACTTTCAGGAATTTTTAGCGTCCTTAATTAAGTATGTAAAAGGGAAAGTTTGGAAACCTTGTGTATTCGTACGCATTTTGCAAGTACGTGCATATAGCACAAACTTTACTATATACTATCGCACTACACATCTCTCTCGATATATGCTTGCAGACTATGCTACTCCCTTCGTCTAGATTAATAAGTCATCTTCGGTTGTGCACCGTGACCAAGAAGGAGGGAAGACTTATACACCTAGACGGAGGGAGTACTACTAGTACTTATCTACGTGAAAATGCCCGTTTTAACATTACGATGCGGTTTTTGTAAAAGTAGAAAAACAACACTAGTCAAGCTTGTGAAACGATTCAATGCAAAACAAATGCAAAAATGCTCGTTTGATTGTTTACTTTTAGCTTCCTTCTCTGTGGTTATTTCTCTGTCGTACTTTGTACGGAGTATCTCACTGGTTGGAAAGGCATGCAAATTCCCAAACCGCTTCCTACACCCTGTATCTCACTGGTTGCCGGCGTTGACGTTGTCGCCCATGTCGAGGATGAGGTTGCCGAGGTCGGGGAAGAAGTCGTCGTTCGCGAAGTCGTCGCTGCCAGCAGTCGCGCGAGTGCGCTCCCCAAAAACCTGATCGCCCCTCTCCCGTACAGGATCACGAGAGGCGGGGTTCCGGAGGCCTGCTGTCCCTTCTCCCGGTGCACACCGAAAGGAGGGATGGAGAAGACTTGCTTGGCGGCGCAATGATCTGGAACGGTGGTGAGAAACTATATAGTGCGGGCCGGGTAGGTCGTGGGAGTATAGCTCTGTCCTCGGCTCGGCTCAATCCCGCAACCCGCGGCGCGTCGTGACGAGGCGTGGCGTGGCGAGGCGAGCGAGGAGGAGGAGCGCGCGTGTAGGTCTCCTCTTCTCATGCTCATACAAGTGGTAGAAGAGCTCACCTTATAAAGGCCTACTAGCAAAATTCCAACATCGACCAGGCCGTCCATGAAACGGGAGTGGCTGTAGGGGACGTTGCGCCAGTTGAATATATGAGCAAGTTACTACGAGATTTAATCCGAATAAGCACAAAATAAATCATGACGGCTATAACAGAGATGAAACTAATCATGTGGACTAGCATAGTAGTAGGATACAGAGTAGAAACATGAATTCTACCACGATTTCGAACAGGAAGGACAGAAACACATACGGTGCAACGGGAGCAGCACCGTTGGCGTTGAGGTTGTCGCCCATGTCCAAACACCACGTAGACACGGTCTTTGAGCACGGTTCGTAGTCGTTCCACGCTCGGGCATTGAAGTTTGTAACTATTTTAGATTAGAATATACTACTCCTCCGGTGCTAGTAGTAGAGCAGAGTCCTACTCTACTACTCTACTCAAGCAAGTTAGGGCATAGCATTGTAGGGAGTACCAGTACTGTGATCACTCAAGCAAGTTGTCTGGCATCGACATGACCCTACGCTGCTGGTATGTGTCTCGTAAGTCAAGCGGCGTGTTGTAGTCATCATCACCTGTCCACTTCCCGCAGCACATATTCGCTTCTCCATCTTTGTCCGCACATAATCTCGTCCAATCTTCCATCCCCGCTAAGGCGCCTCCCCCCTCGTCCGAAACCCAAGCACTAACAATGGCAGAACCGAGCAGCGTCCGCCGAAAGAGTGGCTGGAATTCGCTCCCCACAGAGGTAATCAAGCTCATTGTTTCGCGTGTGGACAATCTCAGTACCATGCCGCTCGCCGCGTGCTCGTCGGGGCTGTACCGTTTACTCAAAGCCCTCAGGCCGGAGCTTTTTAAGCCAGCTCCTTGCTTGCTGATGCCGCCTGATCTTCAGAAACGGCGTGTCACGCAGCATAACGATCGTAGGGTGGCGAGCATCAACCCCCTTGACTGCGATCCGATCCCCGTCAGCCTCAACTACATTAACGGTATGTACTGGGTCGGCATGAACACGTCTTGGATGGTGCTCGTCGACGGTCGCGGCAGCTGGATGCTCGTGGAGGTCTACACCCGGCGATTGATCCCCCTTCCTTCGATTAACACTGCACTGCTTTGGCACCGCGGCCCAGAATACTCGGAATCTTACAGTAGCCAACATGATACCAAGTTTGATTTGCTCAAGGTTGTAATCTGCCAAGTGCCCACAAGATCTGCGAATTATAAAGACTTCAGGCTAATTGCGTTCTTCAACCGCGGTCTCGCCTATCTGACAGGTCACTGCGGTAAGTGGATAAATCTGCACGTCCATCGCAGGATCATACATCCTCCATGGTTCTCTGATGCCATTGAACACAAGGGCTTCATTTACGCTGTCGACTCCTTCTATGGTTGGACGTATTGCTGGCCTACTCCAGTCATCGCTACAAACGGCTGTTACAGCAGTATGTTACTTTCCTATGATATCATGATGGCTTGCTTATATTACTGTCAACATTTGCTGAAAAATATTCATGCTCATAACATGTGTTCTTAAGATTGACTAAACCAAGAGCCCTTTTTTATTTGACTCCAACTTGATATGATGTTGTAGGCCGCCTGGTGTCCCTACCCTTCCTAATCCCAGAACCTTTCAAAGAAAAGCGGCATGGCAGTTGCAGGTGGTTCCTGGCTCGATCAGACGACGGCGAAAGATTGATGATCGTTCGCACGTACCGGACGTGTTGTTTCGCGGAATACAATCACAGTCACTGCAAGGTCTTTGAGCAGGATCCCAGCTTCTCTGGGCCTTCAGGAATTTTTGACTGGAGGCTGGTAAGTAGCCTTGGTACACGCTCTCTGTTTGTCGGACTGAATTATCCGATTAACCAGGAGATAACCGACGGCAAGGATCATGATGGCAGCGCGGTTTCGTTCATCAGGCAAAACTGTGTGTACACAGCGTACCATGCGTCTCTGCATGCACCATACCCTGATATGTGCCGCCACGCTCTGCAGCCCAAAGTAGGAGAGAGGGTCGCAAGTATCAGACTTCGACCTGCTGGCTGGAGTTTCCCCCGTCAGGCACCCATCTGGTTCAAGCCGTCAGCCAATCTCCACAGCTTAATAAATAGTAACGTCTAACTGAGCCAGTTAGTTAGATGCGTACACTTGGTGTAGTAGGATCTTTATTTAGTTTGATGCATACACTTGTTCTTTTTTGGTAGCCCTTTTGTAATGATGGCTGATGTTTGGTTTGGAAGAGAGAGCTGCGTCTTCACTCTTCTGGCCTGCTTACTGCTTCTGTTGCACCCCCAGCCCTGGTTGTTGCTGCTGCTGTTTTCAATGTACAATCAGTAGTATATTTCGTCTGTTGGTTGAATAAATGTGTTGTTAGAACGACAAACACAATGTTTTGGAAGTCGTTGCACGGTTCGATCCTTTAGTGCCCCGTACCGTACGTAGCGCATACTATTTATCGTACGGAACACATTTTTTTGAAACTCGGAACACATTTTCCACTTGTTGATAACATGCAGCCCACTGATGAAGGCCCAATAGAGAAGCCCATAATTAACTGGAAGGGAGGCTCTCACATGAATCCGGCCCAGGTACATGCTCATGGTCCCCTAAACATAAATAAGTAAATAATAAATAAATAAAGCTAAATGCTCATGCACCAGTTCTTTGGGAAAATAGGTAGCCCAGTATTTCTTTTTGAAGAATACCCAAGCTAGGCCTATTTGTTTTCTCCGAATTACTGGGCTGCAAATCTTTCAAGACGAGGAGGGATGCATTCCGGCCTGGCTTAAGAGTATGGTCAATGTCTGTTAAAAGTAATATCAAAAGGGGTTGAAAATTCCAAAAAAATTATAGCAAATGGGATATAAGTTTCTTTTTTTGTTTTTGTTCTTCACTGATATCTTATACGTATTTCATTGGATTTAACATGACATAGTACTAATTTATTTTTAAATTTGTTTTAGTATGGCTATTAATTTTTGGATTAAGAATATTTCGTTCCCCAGCAAAAATTGCGAATTTTCAAAATTTCCCACATATTTAGTTAATTTTTTGACCCTGGTACTGACGAGAAAATGGCCAGCAATTCTAAAAATGGAAAACGGGCTGCAATAAATTCCATATGAATTAGAAAATGAGTAAAAATTATAAAATAATAGCAAATGGGTTGTACACGCCACAGATTTCGAGGCTGACTTGTTTACGCAAGGCTTTGTCAGTGAACACACGATTCTAGCAGCAGTTAGTGTTGGATGTCCATCCAACGGCCGACGTGCTTCTTCAATCTCTGATCTTCCTGCTCCAGCCGCCTAAACTAGCGCCGGCGGGACTGCCTGCTCCCTCCTCTTGTGGCCCGCTGTGATGCCGCGCAGGCTTCCCCGGCCCACCCTACTCCCTCCGCTGGCCTGGCCGCACGCAATCAATTGCCTCCTTATTACGCGAAAAAAATGATTCCTCCCACTGACATCTGGGGCGCACCGGTTGGGAGGCTGGCCTGTGGGCCTACTAAGTTGACGCGTATGCAGGGCTTGTCAACTTAGTCAACAAACGATTCTAGCAGTAGTAACTGTTGGATTTGAATCAAACGGTCCTGCTGCTTCTTCAATCGCTGCTCTTCTTGCACCAGCCGCCGAAACCAGCACCGGGGAGACCGCCTGCTCCTGCCTCCAGTGGTCGGCTGTGCTGCCTATGAGGCCTCATCGCCCCCTACTACTCCCACCGCTAGCCAGGCCTTGCGGCGACGGCAACCTCACACCGCAGCCGAACCAGTGAACCCTCGTACTCCTCTCCGCGTGGGCATCCACTGCCGCGTCTTCCCCGGCTCTGCATCGTCCCCTTCCTAGGCCTCGCCGTCGTCCACTGCCTTGGTGCTCTCGGTGCGGTGCGGTCAACGTGGTCAATGACATTCCATCGGAAGAGTACTGTACGTGGAGAGGCTGACAGCTGGGTCCACGGCCACAGCCCAGTTTTTTGTGATTTGCCAAGTAAGTCGCTTTGTCAGGCCTGTTGGGCTGCAAATCTTTCAAGACGAGAAGAGCTTTCATTTGGCTGGCCGAGAAAATGGCCCATCAGTAATGAGAAATGGGTTGTACATTTTTAAAACACAACAAACCGGCAATTAGTTTCAAATATTTTTTTCATTTTGAGATTTGAAATTACATTAATTTTTATGCGTGGAGAATTTGTTGGATTTTATATTGATATACATTTCTTTTTAAAATCAATTTGAATGTGAGTCAAAATTTCGGGATTAAAAAAAGTTCGGACCGCACCGAAATATGCAAAAATTCGTATAATTTTTTAACCGTGGCCACAATATGGGCCGTAATGCTAACAAAGAGAATATGGGCTCCAAAAAAACCTTAATAATTAGCAAAATGGGCTGTAAATTATTAGAAATAATGGCAGATGGGTTGTATGCTGTTTTCCACAGATTTGAGGCTTTCCTAAAAAAAGGTTGACGCACAAGTAGTGACTGTTGGATGGCCATCCAACGGCCATCGTGCTTCTTCAATCTCTGCTCTTCCTGCTCCAGCCGCTCAAACAAGCGCCGGCGGGACTGCCTGCTCCCTCCTCCCCGCGGCCGGCTCTGCTGCCGCGCAGGCCTCACCGCCCCACCGTACTCCCATCGCTGGCCTAGCCATCCCTCTACTCACCCACACCTGCTGTTATTCTCCGGCGACGGCAGACGAACCAGTAAACCCTCGTACAGTCGTACTCCCCTCCGCGTGGGAAACAACTGCCGAGTCTTCCCTGCCTCCGTGTCGTTCCCTTCCTAGGCCTCGCCATCGTCCACCGCCCTGGTGCTCTCGGCGCGGCCTGGTCAACATGGTCAACGACCGACATGCATCTGAAGTGGACTTTACGTGGAGAGGCCGACAGCTGGGTCCATGGCCGCACGCAAGGAAATGCCTCCTTATTACACGCAAAATAATGATTCCTCCACCTGACATCAGGGACCCACCGAAAGGGCCTCTGTATTTCGCGAAAAAAACGTTACCGCCGCTGACAGCTCGGACCCACCAGCTATATCTTCACACGCAAGGAAGTGCCTCCTTATTACGCACAAAAAAATGAATACTCCCCCTGTTAGCTGGGACCCAGTACAGTGGCAAGCTGACTTGTGGGCCTACTAAGTTGACGGGGATGGAGGGCTTTGTCAACTTAGTCAATATGCACAATTCTAGCTCCAGTGACCGTACGATGTCCATCCAACGGCCGTAGTGCTTCTTCAACCTCTGGTCTTTTTGCTCCAGCCACCCAAACCAGCACCGGTCGTGCCTCGTGCTCCTGCCTCCCGTGGCCGGCTGCGATGCGGCGGAGGCCTCACCGCCCCCTACTACTCCCACCGCTGGCCAGGCCATCCCTCTACTCACCCACACCCCCCTGTTATTCTGTGGCGACGACAGCCTCACACCACAGCGAACCAGTGAACCCTCGTACTCCTCTATGCGTGGGCATCCACTGTCGCGTCTTCCCCGGCTCCGTGTCATCGCCTTCCTAGGCCTCGCTGTCGTCCACCACCCTGGTGCTCTCGGCACGGCGTGGTCAACATGGTCAAGGAACGGCTTCCATCGGATGTGGACTGTACGTGGAGAGGCTGACAGCTGGGTCCACGGCCGCAGCAAGGAAGTGCCTCCTTATTATGTGCAAAATAATTATTCCTCCACCTGACAGCGGGACCCACCGGACGGGCCACCATATTTCGCCCCCTGACTGCTGGGACCCACCAGCTACATCTTCGCACACAAGGAAGTGCCTGACAGTCGGGACCCACCTGGTCGAAGCGTACGTAGCGTTGTCATTCTGGTCGCGAACGTGTACGTACATATATACCGGTCGATGTAGAGGTGCGCACGTGTGGTAGTAGAGGCGGCCAGGGTGCAAGAAAGAAAATACGGCCACGTATGTGTACATACGGGCGGGGTCTCGAACGCCTACTCGCGCATATGTACGGCCAGGGCTCGTGTACATGGCTGGGTCGGAACGGAGAAACAGTGTTGTCGTCGTGTTCATGGGGAGGCAACGGAATGCATCGTGTTCATGGGGAGGCAACGGAATGCGTCGTGTTCATGGGGAGGCAATGGAATGCGTCGTGTTTATCGGGAGGGCTTGGACGGAATAGGCGATGGAAACGAGGCCTAGCATATCGCAAAACGGAGGAAACAGCCTTGTGTTCAACCAGCCACGTTCGAAACGGGATCCTGTTCATCGGGAGGGGTGTGGCGTACTGCAAAATGGAGGAAACAGACCTCCTACGGTCGAAATGGCGGTCCTGTTGATCGGGAGGGGTGTGGCGTACCGCAAAACGGACGAAACAGACTTGTGTTGGAGCGCTATGGTCGAAACGGGGGTCCTGTTCATCGGGAGGGGTGTGGCGTACCGCAAAACGGGACTCCACGGGATACTGTTCATCTCCACCGTCGACCCCCTCCAGCCTCCACGAGCTACTGTTCATCCACCGTCGACCTCCTCCAGCCTCCACCTGTGACTGTTCATCCACGGGCTCCTGTTCATCCAGCCTCCACCGCGCGCTACTCCACCGGCTACTGTTCAACCAGCCCTCTCCATGGGCTACTGTTCATCCTGCCCTCCACCATCTACTGTTCATCCTACCCTTCACGGGGTGGTCCTGTTCATCCAGCCCTCCACTGGGTCCCGTTCATCCAACCCCAACCAGCTCGATCGATCGGGGTCCTGTTCATCTAGAGGCAACACCATGTGGTCCTATTCATCCACCCCCATCGGGAACTGTTCATCCACCCCCCCCCCCCCGCAACACTCACTATTCATCCAGAGGCAGCATCGATCAGCTTTAGTTAGCAGCAGTAGCGAAGGAATCGCTCGATTGGGTTTAGTTAACAGCCATCGATCGATCACTCGGGTTCAGTAACGCGTAGCCTGTAGTGCAATCGCTCGGGTTCAGTTAGAGCCCAACGCCTCACTCGGGTTCAGTTAGAGCCAACGCCTCGCACACACGCGCGTACGTGTACGAGAGAAGCGCGCGTCGCTCGGCCCCGACCTCCCACCGTAACTGGGAACTCCCTGAAATTTTCCTCCGCCTCACTTCTACCACGGTTTTTTTCGTCATGGACGGCCCAAAGAATGTCATGCAGCTGCGTCTCCGGCCCGCCCAGGACGAAAGCCCATTTTCTGTCATGATTTTTTGTCATAGAAGTAGGAGCCCACCACATCTATGATGATACCGGGTTTTGTCACAATTATCGTCATAGAAGTGTCATATGTATGAAAGAAAAAAAATTCGTTTGGCCCAAAATGTCACGGATGTGTCTTTTTTTTGTAGTGATCCCATACCCAACAACCCCCTTACTAGGGTTTATGCTTCTGTCACTCAAGCAACCCACTATAAGCGAATCATGAACGTATTGCAACACCCTACATCGGGAATCCTTCACGTGTGCGCGGCATGGAAGGCACCATAGGATAGCACCAAAATAAAACATACAACTCAAACCAATCTATATCATCAATCAACCCAAAAGACAAATGAAATCTACTCAAAACATCATAGGATGGCAACACATCATTGGATCATAATATGTAGCATAAAGCACCATGTTCAAGTAGGGGATTACAGCGGGGTGCGAGAGAGTGGACCGTGTAAAAGAGATGAGGAAAGTGATGAAGATGGTGAAGTTGATGAAGACGATCACCGTGGTGATGGTTCCCCAGCAGCACTCCGGCACCACCGAGAGAGAGGGGGAGAAGTCTCCCCCTTGTGCTTTCTCCTCCTTGGCCTCCCCCTAGATGGGGAGAGGTTCTCCTTTGGTCCTTGGCCTCCATGGTGATGATGGCCCCCTCCGTCATCCTCCTCCATGACCTCCGGTGATGATGGCCCTCTCCGGCAGGGTGCCGGAGAGGGCCTAAATTGATTTTTCGTGGCTACAGAGGCTTGCGGCGGTGGAACTCCCGATCTAGGTTTATTTCTAAGGTTTTTGGGATTTATAGGAGGTGTTGGCGTCGGGGACAAGTCAAGGGGGCCCACGAGGTAACGACGAGGTAGGGGGATGTGCCCTAGGGGGGTGGGGTGCCCCACCCTTGTGGTTACCCCGGGACTCCTCTCTGGCATCTTTTCACTCCAGTATTATTTATATTTTCCAAAAATATTCTCCGTAAATTCTCAGCCCATTCCGAGAACTTTTATTTCTGCACAAAAAATGACACCATGGTAGTTCTGCTGAAAACAGTGTCAGTCCGGGTTAGTTCTAATAAAATCATACCAAAAACATATAATATTATAAACATGGCATGAATACTTCATACATTATAGATACGTCGGAGATGTATCAGCAGCCCCAAGTTTAATTCCTGCTCGTCCTCGAGTTGGTAATGATAAAAGAAACAATTTATGAAGTGTGAATGCTAGCATAGTGTATAAGTTTGATCAATGATAGTTCCAAACACTTTTTCTAGCATCATTATATATCATAAACAGTAGCTCATCCCATAAAACTTCTCATGATCAAGTAGCAAGCTATTCACAAGTTAAAGTATATACCATAGAGTTTCTTGACAATTAACAAACCATGTTCTTAGTCATCAAACAATCGCAATTCATCATATTTTCAGGAAGGGTATATGTAAGAGCTTTGATTTAGCAAATTCCACATACTCAACTACCATATAGTATTCCATGGTTGCTAACACTCAAAGCATATTTTTAGAACAAATAGCATCCAACAAACACAGAGAAAGATAGGGTCTTAATGTTTCGCCTCCCAACTTATTTATCATATAGATAATCATCAATAATAATAATTCATGATCAAATATATTTGAATGGCCATATATGCTTGGATCTTTCCCCACCACACGATGCTTGCCAACTAAAGAATAATTGAGGTTGAAATAGGAAGGGATACTATTGACTCTTGCATAAAAGTAAATACATGAAAGTAAAAGATAGGCCCTTCGCAGAGGAAAGCAGAGGGTTGTCATGCCCTTTTAAATTTTGGATGTGCAAACCCTTAATGCAAAGGAATGTCACATTGTATTGCCCTTTGTGATAGAAACCTTTATTATGCTGTCCGTCGCTTTTAATTTTTTACCACCACAAGTTCGTCCAACGCTTATTTTCCCTTACAATAAAAGTTCATACATATTTTGGACCAATTTTTATTGCCTTTTGCACCGATGGCAACTTACTTGAAGGATCTTATTCAATCCATAGGTAGATATGGTGGACACTCATGGCATGAAACTGGATTTGAGGGTTTTGGATGCACAAGTAGTATCTCTACTTAGTACAAATTTTTTGGCTAGCAAAAGATCCTAAGCAAGCACCACATGTTAGAGGATCCATAACAATATAACTTCTATGCAAATATACCCAAACATAACTCATTACGATGTCTTCCTTGTACAACTTCAACTAATTTTCTAAAGTTTTAAAATAATTAATGGGGCTCACAATCATATAAGATGTCCAAGATAGTATATTTATATGTGAAATATCTCTTCCTTCAATATTCTTTCATGAATTGTTCAAGTGACCAATGTTGAGTTTGCTAACTTTCAATAAATTTTACCACCTATACTTCTTATAAGTGAAGTCATTACTCCCCATGGGATAAGCATATGAAGCATATATAATTTCAGATCTATGATATTCAATTCATTCAACCATTCACTAATAGGATATAAGTGAAGCACGTGAATAAATGACACACTACTCCAAAAATATATAAGTGAAGAACAATGAGTAGTCAAATAACTAACTAGCCATGGGAGGACTCTCTCTCATTCAAGATTTCAGATCCAATGATTTTATTCAAACAAGTCAAATTAAAATACACTCCAACCAAAAGACATATCATGTGATGAATAAAAATATAGCTCCGAGTAAGGTATACCGACGGTTTTGAAGATGAAAGAGGGGATTCCTTCTGGGGCATCCCCAAGCTTAGGCGCTTGAGTCTTCCTTGAATATTACCATGGGGTGCCTTGGGCATCCCCAATCTTAGGGTCTTTCCACTCCTTATTCTCCTCGTGTCGATATCTCACCCAAAACTTGAAAACTTCAATCACACAAAACTTAACGGAACTTCGTGAGGTGGGTTAGTATGATAAAGAGTAAATCATTCACTTTGCTACTGTCAAATACAAGATTCATAATTGTTCTCACACAATGCCTACTATACCATATCATTTCTACAATTTATATTGAGCAATATAATCCATAGAAACTAGAAAACAATCAAACTATGCATTGAAAACAAAGTCTGCCAGAAACAGAACAGTCTTTAATGATCTGAACAACAACCATACTTATGCTACTCCAAAAATTCTGAAAAATAGGAAAACCTAGGAAATTTGTATATTAATCTTGTGCAAATAGAATCAACATATTATCACGCTTCTGTTAGAAACGAAAATAGTTTTACCGGGTGCAAAAGTTTTTGTTTTTCAGCAAGATCAAATCAACTATCACCGTAAGCCATCCCAAAGGACTTACTTGGAACTTTATTGAAACAAAAGCTATAAAACATGATTACTACAGTATCTTAATCATGTGAACACACAAAAATAGTAAGGATAAATATTGGGTTATATCCCAACAAGCGCTTTTCTTTAATGCCCTTTTAGCTAGGCATAATATTATAATGATACTCTTCCAAGACCAATTCCGATGATAGTCTTATTCATACTCCAAAATATATAAGTGAAGTTCATGGGGCGTTCTACAATTAATATAAATTTAATAGCATACAAGCTCAAAATATATAAGTGAAGCACACGAAGCATTCTATAAAGCCATGCTCAAAAGATTTAAGTGAAGCAGAAAGAGCATTCTATAAAGCCATACTCAAAAGATTTAAGTCAAGCACATGAAGCATTCTATAAATCAATGAAGGACTATACCATACTAGCATGGTGCATAAAGGAAAATAAAGGAAAAATAAACTCAAAAGAAACATATCGTGTGAACAAAACAAAAACCGAGGTATAAAGATAATTGTTGAAGAAAAAAGATGGGATGCCAACCGGGGCATCCCCAAGCTTAGATGCTTGAGTATCCTTGAAATATTTACTTGGGTGCCTTGGGAATCCACAAGCTTGAACTCTTGCCTTTCCTTATTCTTCTCATATTGATAACTCCTCGATCTTCGAACAGTTCATCCACACAAAACTTAACAAAAAAAACCTTATGAGATCTGTTAGTATAATAAAGCAAATCACTACCTTTAGGTACTGTTGTAAACTTATTCAAATTTCATATTATCATTATATCTACTATATTCCAACTTCACCATGGTTCATACCCCCAATACAACCCATAGATTCATCAAAATAAGTGAACAACACATAGAAAACAGAATCTGTCAAAAACAGGACAGTTTGTAGCAATCTGGAACTTTTGTATACTTCTGTAAATTCAAAATTTCTAAAAAATTTGGAAAATCTAAACAATTTGCATCGAATTACTTTGTAAAAAATTCAAGATTTTATCTTTCTCCACTAAAAACTTAAAATTCAAATACTACACGAAAAGTTTCTGTTTTTTCCACTGCACACACCAAACAAGCAATTTAAACATTCTAAAGCCAAACCTTGGGACGTTATTTTTATAATACAATGGATATATACAAGGGGGTAATTATTTTTGATAAACTTCTATGAAATATTCTGCATTGCTTCCATGAGCATGAATACAAGCGTTCAAGGTCGACCCTCACTTCTCCAATGCATAACCTTCCAATCACTTCTCTTTTATAAAGTTTTTAGGCATAAGAGGCAAGTAAAAAAATTGTATTTTCATTCATTAAATTTTGTTTGTTTGTTTCACCCACAACTAAACAAAAACAAAAGAGAAAACAAAATCTACTTAGTGAAGAAAGCAAACAAGCATACACAAAAATATCAACCCCACGCTATTGCTCCCCGGCAACGACGCCAGAAAAGAGTTTGATAATCCCCAAGTGCAAGGAATCATCGTACAATTTCCAAAGCTGGAAGGTATAAGTATGGAGTGTCGAACCCACAAGGAGCTAAAGGTAAGGTTAATATTCTCTCAAGTCCTATCTGCCACTAATACAACTCTACGTACACCGAACATTTGCTTCCATCTAGAAACAAGAAATAAAACTACGTTGTGGGTATGAAGAGGATAAATTTGCATGATATCGGAGAACTCAAATATAAAAATAGGTGTTGGTATCATAAAGTTAGAGTATATTACTATTTATTATATATAGCGAGTGTGCAATAATGATGGGTCGGTGTGCGGAATTATCCTAGGCAATTGTTAACAAGATCGATAGTCGTCATTGCAATTTTATATGAGGGAGAGGCATAAGCTAACATACTTTCTCTTCTTGGATCATATGCACTTATGATTGGAAATATAGCAAGCATCTGCAACTACTAAAGATCATTAAGGTAAAACCCAACCATAGCATTAAAGTATCAAGTCCCCTTTATCCCATATGCAACAACGCCCTTGCTCGGGTTTAGGCTTCTGTCACTCAAGCAACCCACTATAAGCGAATCACGAACGTATTGCAACACCCTACAGCGGGAATCCTTCACATGTGCACGGCATGCAAGGCACAATAGGACAGCGCCAAAATAAAACATACAACTCAAACCAATCTAGATCATCAATCGACCCAAAAGACAAAGGAAATCTACTCAAAACATCATAGGATGGCAACACATCATTGGATTATAATATGTAGCATAAAGCACCGTGTTCAAGTATGGGATTATAGTGGGGTGCGAGAGAGTGGACCGCGTAAAAGAGATGAGAAAGGTGATAAAGATGGTGATGTTGATGAAGACGATCACCGAAGCGATGGTTCCCCCGACGGCACTCTAGCGCCACCGAGAGAGAGGGGGAGAGAGTCTCCCCCTTGTGCTTCCTCCTCCATGCCCTCCCCCCTAGATGGGGAGAGTTTCTCCTCTAGTCCTTGGCCTCCATGGTGATGATGGCCCCCTCCGGGATCCTCTTCCATGGCCTTCGGTGATGATGGCCCTCTCCGACAGGGTGCTGGAGAGGGCCTAGATTTATTTTTCGTGGCTACAGAGGCTTGCGGCGGCGGAACTCCCGATCTAGGTTTAGTTTTGAGGGTTTTGGGATTTAGAGGAGGTGTCGGCATCAGGGACGCCCACGAGGCGACGACAAGGCAGGGGGCACGCCCTAGGGGGTGGGGGCACGCCCCACCCTTGTGGTTACCCCGGGACTCCTCTCTGCTATCTTTCGCTCCAGTATTTTTTTATATTTTCCAAAAATATTCTCCGGATATTTTCAGCCCATTCCAATAACTTTTATTTCTGCACAAAAAATGAGACCATGGTAGTTCTACTGAAAACAATGTCAGTACGGGTTAGTTCTAATCAAATCATACCAAAACCATATAAAATTGTTATAAACATGGCATGAATACTTCATAAATTATAGATACGACGGAGATGTATCAGCAAACAATTTTGTTTGCTTCGTTCGTGCTTCTACGAGCACATTATCTTCCGGAAGAATTTATTTGAAAAGACTAACATCTCTGTGAAGCCCTTGTTTGATAGACCGTTTGCTGCTTTAAATCTGAGAAGCACCAGGGTGGCACTCAACTTGGAATATTTCTTTTTGCAACCTGGATACAATTCTTTCTTGGAGTCAGCACCAATGGTTGGCAGATCCTTGTACCCAATCATATCCTTTTTTGGGTCCTTGAAATCTGCAATCATAGCATTAAATCTGGCATATCAAGATCGTCGTCATCTGCGTCTATGTCTTGGTTATCCAGTGGCCGTTTCGGCTTTCCGGTGTTCCATTGGTAGCGTGACGCCTCTGCCCCGATGTTAGATTCTACATCCATGTGACACTGATCGGGGTTTGGCATCTCACAGCCCTGGGTATATTCATCCATGACCCGCTCTTCACCATGTCTGGTCCAACGTGTATATCCATCCATGAATCCCCAAGAGACTAGGTGCCACTAGACATTTGCAACTTGACGTGACTCCGTATTGGCACAATCAGTACATGGACACATGATGTAATTCGCATCACCAATTCTCCTCTTTGTACTTTCAGCCAAATTCATTAACTCTGTCATGCCACTAATAAAATCTGTAGTTCTTGATTCTTCATCCATTGTGATCGTTCCATATGCACCACACGAATGGTAATTAAAAACAAAAATAACAACATGAATACACGGATTAACTGCTTCCCAAAGATGTGTGCATAAATCACAAGCTTTTATTTTCATAATTACTGAGAGAACTCCATATTGTTATCCAGACATGCAATGACAAAAATTAATGGCCAGTCTATTTACACACAGAGTATTAGTACAACACTACCCTTAGGAATTGAATACCTTAATTAAGCCACTCACGGACAGAATACCTTAATTAATTAGCCATGCAGCGACCTCCACCCAGCAGACGGAGAAGCGCGATGCGGCGGCACGCCGAGACAGCAGGGTCGACGAGCAAAGCTTAGTGCGACTGCCGCCTGAAGTTTGACCTCCACTATCCCGCCATCGACTGTGCTGGATGTGCTCGAATCACGCCACCGTCGACCTCGATGGTTGAGCTCCTCCTATCTCCCGCCGCAGACCGAGGATTGACCTCCTATGACGCCGCCACCGCCCACCGACCGAGGATTGACCTCTTCTCTAGTAGCCGCTGCCTAGGCCGCCGCCATCTCTACTTGCAAAGCGGTTGTTTTATTTTTTGACGAATATCCACAGAGCGACTGTTTACATGGTATCACTGTAACTCAATTATATGTACATGGTAGTACATCACATACGGTTATGTAACGGCAACCGTGTCTCATGTATGTTGTCTTCTCACACGGTTTGATGCGGAAATCGTGTGTGAAGTTGTAATACCTAACACAAACGACATGTATAAACAGTGTGTTGTATACAACATATAGTGCCATTAGTAGTTCGCGACCATTAGCTTATCCCCACAGTTTCCCCATTTCCCCCAAATCTCTAGATAGCCTCCAAATTCCCTCGCATGGCCCTGACATTGGCGGAATGTGTATGAGTGGTGTTGATGGTTTCAGTGCAGCTGCTCCTACTCATATTGCCGCCACGATGGCGGTCGCCGCCGAGCACTTGCCTAAGGTCATCAGAAGGAAGGTGTACTACGGATCCGAATCGTCCTGTCAGGTTCCAATCTATCCCGATCTTTTTTAGCATGTCCAAAGTAGCTCCTTGCTGAATCCATCTTAGATGACCCCCCCACACCAGGAAAGCGATCTGCCGCCGGATCCGGAGCATGACTCCAAACTCCCGTAACACAAGTTCCACTCCGAGTTTTGCGCCACGGAGAAGTACCAAAAGCTGAGTTGTGTGCACGGGCACACTCCCGCTCGACATGTATGCACGGAGGGATTCGACATTGGCAGGCGGTTTCTCAGTTGCCCCTTGGAGGTTAGTGCTAAGTTCATCCTTTTACTTGAGTTAATGCCACCGCTCATCATGAATACTATTTAACATTGGCTGGGATATGAGGCTTGTGTCTTTGTTAACTGGCTGGAAGAAGAATGGCATGGTAGGGCTTGGAGTGTTATCACCAAGCTCGCCGAAGATAATGTAAAGCTGAAGAAGAAACTGGCTGATCTAGAATGTACAATCAGTACGATGAAGCAAGAGAGAATCAATCACAGGCAACAGATGAAAGCAAGAGACAAGAAGGAACTAGCATGTGTAGTTGTGGTTGTCGTGTAAGCCATGTTCTATGCGCTGTTTGCAATGATGATTAGGGGTTTTGTTTGACAGTATTGCTAAAGCACATCTAGATGTGCTCTAAGTAGTGCACATCTAGGTCCTATGCCATTGATGTTACGCGAAGATTTGTGCAGATATTTTCCTTTGTCTTTTTTTCTTTTCCTTTGTAATTTGATTATTACTGGCTTCATCAATAAGAAGAGCTCAATGTATTGCTTGCCAACTGTCCTACTTCGATCATAGCGGTACCAGTGCATAATCCCAAAACTTGTTCCTTGTTTTTGTCCTAAAAAAAGAAATCAGCCAATAGGAGTCCTGCGCAACCCCATGAATTTGGAGCGACTGGGTACAAATAATTGTAGTTGATTATATTAGCGGTTAGATAATACGTCAACCCCTGCTTCAATTGGCATTTCCTCTTCTCTACATACCCCAATTAAGTGTCCACCATCTTCATTGTCCTCGACAGACTGCGCTACACACTTGCACACACTCTACAATGTCGCTTTCTCACGGTTTTTATACGACCGCAGCCATGTCGAGCGACATCGAGGATGACAGTTCGACCAGCAGTCTGGCACCCGATGATAGGTTAATGCTGCAGGTGGTACCTCAGAAGGACACCTTTCGGTATTTGGGGTCAATGTTGCAGGATTATGGGGGTATTGATGAAGATGTGAACCATTGAATCAAAGCCGGATGGATGAAGTGGCGCCAAGCTTCTGGCATTCTCTATGACAAGAGAGTGCCACAAAAGCTAAAAGGCAAGTTCTATAGGACGGCGGTTCAACCCGCAATGTTGTATGGCGCTGAGTGTTCGCCGACTAAAAGGCGACATGTTCAACAGTTAAGTGTGGCGGAGATGCATATGTTGAGATGGATGTGTGGCCACACGAGGAAGGATCGAGTCCGGAATGATGATATATGAGATAGAGTTGGGGTAGCACCAATTGAAGAGAAGTTTGTCCAACATCGTTTGAGATGGTTGGGCATATTCAGCACCCAGAAGATCCAGTGCATAGCGGACGGCTAAAGCGCGCGGAGAATGTCAAGAGAGGGTGCGGTAGACCGAATTTGACATGGGAGGAGTCCGTTAAGAGAGCCCTGAAGGATTGGAGTATCACCAAAGAGCTAGCTATGGACAGGGGTGCATGGAAGCTTGCTATCTAGGTGCCAGAGCCATGAGTTGGTTGCAAGATCTTATGGGTTTCACCTCTAGCCTACCCCAACTTGTTTGGGACTAAAGGCTTTGTTATTGTTGTTGTTGTAAGGCAAGCTGCTAGATAAGTAGTTACTATATTATGTGTGGGTTAGAAAAATAATTTATGTTGGCTAATATATCTCATGCTATCAATTTAAGTGTTTGTTTCTACCCTTGGTGACGCTATTTCACTATCCAGTATTGCTCAGGCATTGTAATACACCGCACTTGGATGCTTTTGTCGATAGAAAATTTGATTTATATGCTATGACGATGCTATGTATGCAGGGATTTTGAAGCTCCATGATTTGGCAAGAGGATTTGTGCAAGAAATTATGTACGTCTTCAGCTTTTGTATCTCGATTTTCATACTTGTATTGAATAGGAGGAAGTCTTGAATTCAATTCAGAGAGGGAACTTGTCAGTATAGAAGAGTAACACCTAGACATAATCAAATCTGGTCAGAGAAACTGATTGTAGCTTCTTCCTAAGTGCCCAATACTGATCTAATGTTGATGATAGCACTCACTTGCCTTGTTTTTAAAGATCACATGTGCAACACAGCGATGCAAAGGGAATCTCGTGGAGACAGGAGTATAAGACATTTGTGGGGTTGAAGGAGCACGTGAAAGTAGATATTTTAGCGAGTGCAGAAATTGAAATGCATGCTTGGAGAAACATATCCAAAACAATAAGGTATGTGATACGTCTCCAACGTATCTATAATTTTTGATTGTCCCATGCTATTATATTATCTGTTTTGGATGTTTTATATGCATTAATATGCTATTTTATATTATTTTTCGGACTAACCTATTAACCTAGAGCCTAGTGACAGTTTCTGTTTTTTCCTTGTTCTTGAGTTTCGCAGAAAAGGAATACCAAACGGAGTCCAAATAGAATAAAACCTTCGTGATGATTTTTCTTGGACCAGAAGACAACCAGGAGACTTGGAGATGAAGTCGGAGGAGCCACGAGGCGGCCAGAAGGACGGAGGGCGCGCCTAGGGGGTAGGGCGCGCCCCTCGCCCTTGTGGCCCCTCGTGCACTCCCTGACCTAATTCTTTCGCCTATATATACCCATATATCCCCAAACAAACAGAGCAATCCACGAAAACACTTTTCCACCGACGCAACCTTCTGTACCCGTGAGATCCCATCTAGGGACCTTTTCCGGCGTCCTATCGGAGGGGAATTCGATCATGGAGGACTTCTACATCAACTCTATGACGCTTCTGATGAAGCGTGAGTAGTTTACCTCAAACCTACGGGTCCATAGCTAGTAACTAGATGGCTTCTTCTCTCTCTCTCTCTCTGATTCTCAATACCATGTTCTCCTCGATGTTCTTGGAGATCTATTCGATGTAATACTCTTTTGCGGTGTGTTTGCCGAGATCTGATGAATTGTGGATTTATGATCAGCTTATCTATGAATATTATTTGAATCTTCTCTGAATTCTTTTATGCATGATTTGATATCTTTGTAATTCTCTTCGAACTATCGGTTTGGTTTGGCCAACTAGATTGGTTTTTCTTGCAATGGGAGAAGTACTTAGCTTTGGGTTCAATCTTGCGGTGTCCTTTTCCAGTGACAGTAGGGGCAGCAAGGCATGTATTATATTGTTGCCATCAAGGATATAAAGATGGGGTTTTCATCATATTGCTTGAGTTAATTCCTCTACATCATGTCATCTTACTTAATGCATTACTCCGTTCTTTATGAACTTAATACTCTAGATGCATGTTGGATAGCAGTCGATGTGCGGAGTAGTAGTAGTAGATGCAGAATCGTTTCGGTCTACTTGACACGGACGTGATGCCTATATTCATGATCATTGCCTTATATATTGTCACAACTTTGCGCTTTTCTATCAATTGCTCGACAGTAATTTGTTCACCCACCGTATTATTTTCTATCTTGAGAGAAGCCTCTAGTGAAAGCTATGGCCCCCGGGTCTATTTTCCATCATATTAGTTTTCGATCTACTATTTTGCAATCTTTTACTTTCCGATCTATAAACCAAAAATACCAAAAATATTTACTTTACCTCTTATCCATCTCTATCAGATCTCACTTTTGCAAGTAACCATGAAGGGATTGACAACCCCTTTATCGCGTTGGGTGCAAGTTGTTTGATTGTTTGTGTAGGTATTCGGTGACTTATGTGTCTTCTCCTACTGGATTGATACCTTGGTTCTCAAACTAAGGGGAAATACTTATCTCCACTTTGTTGCCTCTTCAAGTAAAAAACCAACGTAAGCTCAAGAAGTAGCAGGAAATTTTTTTGGCAACGTAACCGGGGAGATCTACGCCAACCAAGCCACACCAACTACTCATCATAAACTCTCATCTCTTGCATTACATTATTCGCCATTCGCCTCTCGTTTTCCGCTTCTAACATCCCAAATTTTCAATTTGGAATGTTATACATAGGTCACTCATGCATATCATATTTTATTGCATTTTGCTTTGCGATCCTCAAAAATTCTAAGAACCTCAAGGACCCACGGAGAGAGTTGGGGATTTCACCGTTTTCATATTTGGATTTCCTCAAATATCGAACAAGGATCATTTTGGTTGTAATTATTTTTCCCCTCCGAAAATATTTCATATTAAAATATATGAGAGGAGATAATATGACCTCTCCAAAATAAATTAAATATTGGAGGAAAAATATTAAAATCAAATAAACATTTTTATTTGGATTTTATTGCCATTTTATTTGAATTAGAAAAAATATGCATTTTTTAAAATTGCATTTTAGGCCAAGAAAATATTCACTAAGTTCTAAATATTCTATTTAGACGATGATTTTTTTTTGGCATTTTCAGAATATTTTTATATTTATTAGGATTTTTCAGAGGAATCTGTTTAAAAAAATCCCGGACCGCCCTGGGCCGCAGCCCAGCCGGCCCGTGTCCCCGCGCCGCCTCCCTCGCGTCGCGCCGTCACCGGCACGGACGCCGAGGCAGAGTCCGAGCCACACTCCATCTTGGGCCGGCCGCCTTCCCAAGCCATGCCCCCCCGCCACCTCTCACCATCGCTGCCACCGCCAACAGCAGCAGCAACGCCCGCCAGTCGCCGCCGCCTGCGCGCCGCACGCCGTCGCGCCTCGCCCTGCCTCACCCCGCCGTCGCGCGCACGCCGCCCCGCCCGCCGGATCTCGCTGCCCCACCACCGCCGTTGACCTCGAGCCACCACCGTTTTTTTGGTTTTTAGGTAAAAACCGCGGGTTTCTTTAAAAAAACCTAGATCGGTTTATTTTCATTTGTTAGATTGGTTCCGTTTTTTGTCGGTTTATTTATTTAGCGGACGTTCGTTCGTTCGTTTGTTTTAACTAACTTTGTTCGTCGTTTAGATCAAACAGCGAACGTTCATTCGTTAGTCTTTTCTTTTTATTTCCTTTTTCGGCTAGGGACCTATCCATGATTATTTTTATCGCAGATTAGCCCCTGATCTTCAAACCCTCGCCTTTTCTTAACTGTTTGTCCAAATCCGGTGAAAAAAACGCCAGAATCTTCGTCTCAAACCCCTCTTTCTATTTAATCAACTTGAACATGGTTTTGACAATTTAAAATTTTGGTTTGAAGTAGATTTGAATTTGAAGTTCTTTTGACCGTAGTTTCAGTTCCGTAGCTCCGATTTGATTGTTTCTTTTTGCAGTTCGAATCTTTTTAGTTGAGTTTTCAGATTCAGTCTTCTTATTTGAGTTTTACCCGTGCATCTATGCTTGAGTGCTTATATACGCTGTTGTTTGCTTGCGATAGAATTCCCGGAGTGCGAAGTGTGCTACTACGAGTAACTAAGTTTTGCGGATCGTCAGCAAGGAAAGTAACACATTGATCATACTCTTTTCATACCCAGGTTTTATGCATTAGTTTCAATCCTCAAACATTGCATGATTAGGATGTGATGAACATGTGGGTATTGGGAAGTAGATGATGAGGTAGAACCTATTGCCCTTTTTATTATCAAACCCTTGGGGTTAGTTCTACGTTATGCCTATATTGCCATGCTATGCTCGTAGACGTGGATTGGGTTTGAGTGTATCCATGACAGATGTGAGTTTGTTAATTAATGCTTAACTTAAGGTGGCTACTTAAACACACACCTGGGTGGATTGGTTGCGGGCACCTGGAGAATCCAGTGTTGTCGATATCCTGGAGTACCCATGAGATCAACCTATGGTTCACCACCCAGGCCCAAAGGGATCATAAGATTATTCATGCTAGAAACTTCCATGTGCAGCCACAAGCTATTATGGGCTCTAGCATAGTTGAGTAAGTTGCATGACCTCTTTCAGTGGTGGGCTAGCAGATGTAGGGGGAAGTAGGTGTAACTGTCCACCTAGAGTAAAGAGTTAATGCTTCTGAAAGACTATGTCTCGGTCGTCCGTTTCTCAAACACAACATAGTGCGAGAAATCCAATGGATGAGATCGAGTCTTGTGGGGAAAAGTGCGCAAACCTCTGTAGAGTGTACAAACTAATCATGATTAGCCGTGTCCCCCGTTATGGACATCTTGAGTATCTTGTTTTTGAATTATCGTGTGGATCTCATCACTCTAAATTAATTTGTTGGGTTGATAATTACTTTTAATTGGGGATTGAGTTGGAGGAACCTTCTCAATGTTGTTCAGCTACCATGATAGTTAAATAAAACATATTCCTTTGTTGTAGGAAAAATTAGCTTTTCGCAAAATATTATAACTATAGAGCCTCCACCAGCCATATATGCATGTAGTGATAGCATTTATCTTGTTCATTGCTCTATTGTGTTATATTGCCGGCATATTCCCTGTGCTGACCCATTTTTGGGTTGCAACATATCATGTTGCAGACTTTTCAGACGAAGAGTAAGGTGCGCTAGGTCGTTGTCGTGCACTCAGCTATGCTGTTAGAGTTGATGGACTCACTTTATCTTCCATTCCTACCGTTGTTATCTTATTTAGATGGCCTTAAGCCATATTTATTGCAATAAGTTCTCTTTGGAGACTATCGATGTAATAAGTGTGTGATTGCTACTCTGTTATAAATCCTTCTAGTACTGTGTGTGTCAGCATTACCGATCCAGGGATGACACTTATGCACAGAGGCTTGACCGTCCGAGGTCGGGTCGCTACACCTCTCCCCCACTTCCAAAATGATTTTTGAAAAGATTTGTCTTTTTATTCGCCTTCTTTTGTTTTTCGTTATCTCTTACTTGGTTTGTTTACTCGTTTCCCTGGTATAATTGTGTGTTTATTGAAAATCGGAAGCAAAGAGTTTATGGATCCTCATCCACTTGCTAATATTTTTAAAAGATCCAATTATGATTAACCAATTGCTAGTGAGTTGAGTGCATTAGATTATCTTTATGGAGTTTTGCTTGAAATTCGTGAATATGAAAATTGTGATGAAGTACTAAAAGAAGAAATTTATGAAGTGATTCACGATAGCTCCATGAATGAAAAGCATGATTGCAATGATATTATTATAAAATCTATTAATGTCAATTGTGTTGATGATATGCAAAACCCTAAGCTTGGGGTTGCTAGTTTTGCTATGTCCACTACTTGTTGCAATGATCATGATTGGGGTGATTCTTCTTACAATCTTGAAAATTTATTTAAACCCCATGATTAATATGAGACTGATAATAATGTTTGAAATAATACTGAAAGTGTGTTTGGAAGAGTGTTAACTTTAGATCCCACATATTTGGATAATGTTCAATCTTATGAAGTTTTTGATAAAAGTGGGTTCGAAGAGGTCATGACTTTATTTTATGATAATCCCACTATTTCGGAAGAGTCTCAACTTTGCATGCATGTGGATCATGTTGATAATATTTTATGTGATAGTTATATTGTTGAATTTCATTATGATCCCACATGTAATTATTATGAGAGAGGAAAATATGGTTTTAGAAATTTTCATGTTACAAAGTTACCTCTTGTTATGTTAAGATTGCTATTGTTTCTTTCTTCTTCCGTGCATATGGTAGTTTTTGCTTGCCTTGATAATTTGTTTGCTTATAAAATCCCTATGCATAGGAAGAATGTTAGACTTAGACTTGTTTGTCACATGTTTTATGGTGCTCGCTTTGTGTTTCAATTGCTATCTTTCATGTGAGCATCATTAAAATTATCAATGCCTAGCTAAAATGCTTTAAAGAAAAACGCTTTTTGGGAGATAACCCAATATATTTCCTTGTTGTTTTTCAATAAATAATTCATCTAGCTTATGGTTATATGTGGTTTTTGTGTTTTAATTAGTGTTTGTGCCAAGTAAGATCTTTGGGATGGCTTACAGTGATAGTTGATTTGATCTTGCCGAAAAAGAGAAATTTTTGCGCCCAGGAAATTAATTTAAATTTTAAACATAAGTGTGATAAAATACTGATTCTTTTTGTAGAAGATTAATAAAAAAATTATTAGGCTTTCCTAATGTTTCAGTATTTTTAGAGTTACAGAAGTATTCGAGAGTTACAGATTGCTACAGACTATTCTGTTTTTGACAGATTCTGTTTTTCTATGTGTTGTTTGCTTATTTTGATGAATCTATGGGTAGTATCAGAGGGTATGAACCAAGGAAAAGTTGGAATACAGTAGATATTACACCAATATAAATAAAGAATGAGTTCATAACAGTACCAAAAGTGGTGATTTATTTTCTTATATTAATGGAGCTTATGAGATTTTCTGTTGAGTTTTGTGTTGTGAAGTTGTCAAGTTTTGGGTAAGGATTTGATGGACTATGGAATAAGGAGTGGCAAGAGCCTAAGCTTGGGGATGCCCCGAAAGGCATCCCCTCTTTCCTCTTAATCTATCGGTAACTTTACTTGAGGCTATATTTTTATTCACCACATGATATGTGTTTTGCTTGGAGCGTCTTGTATGATTTGAGTCTTTGCCTTTTAGTTTACCACAACCATCCTTGATGTGCACACCTTTTGAGAGAGACTCGCATGAATCGTGATTTATTAGAATACTCTATGTGCTTCACTTATATCTTTTGAGCTATGCAATTTTGCTCTAGTGCTTCACTTATATCTTTTTAAAGCACGGCGGTGGTTTTATTTTACAGAAATTGATGAACTCTCATGCTTCACTTATATTATTTTGAGAGTCTTTAAACAACATGGTAATTTGCTTTGGTTATAAATTTAGTCCTAATATGATAGGCATCCAAGAGGGATATAATAAAAACTTTCATATAAAGTGCATTGAATAGTATGAGAAGTTTGATTCCTTATGATTGTTTTGAGATATAATTATGGTGATATTAGAGTCATGCTAGTGAGTAGTTGTGAATTTGAGAAATACTTTTGTTAAGGTTTGTGCGTCCCGTAGCATGCACGTATGGTGAATCGTTATGTAACGAAGGTGGAGCTTGAGATATTTTTTGATTGTCTTCCTTATGAGTGGCGGTCGGGGATGAGCGATAGTCTTTTCCTACCAATTTATCCCCCTAGGAGCATGCGTGTAGTACTTTGTTTCGATGACTAAATAGATTTTTACAATAAGTATGTGAGTTCTTTATGACTAATGTTGAGTCCATGGATTATACGCACTCTCACCCTTCCACCATTGCTAGCCTCTCTAGTGCCACACACCTTTCGCCGGTGCCATAAACCCACCATATGCCTTCCTCAAAACAAGCACCATACCTACCTATTATGGCATTTCTATAGCCATTCCGAGATATATTGCCATGCAACTTTCCACCTTTCTGCTTATTATGACACGCTTCATCATTGTCATATTGCTTTGCATGAACATGTAGTTGGCATCATACTTGTGGCAAAGCCATCTTTCATCTTTTTTATACATGTCGCTCTTGATTCATTGCACATCCCGGTACACCGCCAGAGGCATTCATATGGAGTGATATTTTGTTCTAGTATCAAGTTGTAATTCTTGAGTTGTAAGTAAATAGAAGTGTGATGATCTTCATTATTAGAGCATTTTCCCATGTGAGGAAATAAAAAAGAGAGAGAAAGGCCAAATAAAGAGAAGGCCCAAAAAAAGAGAGAAAAAGAGAGAAGGGGCAATGTTACTATCATTTTTCCACACTTGTGCTTCAAAGTAGCACCATGATCTTCATGATAGAGTGTCTCCTATGTTATCACTTTCATATATACTAGTGGGAATTTTTCGTTATAGAACTTGGCTTGTATATTCCAACGATGGGATTCCTCAAATTGCCCAAGGTCTTCATGAGCAAACAAGTTGGATGCACACTCACTTAGTTTCTTTTTGAGCTTTCATAAACTTATAGCTCTAGTGCATCCGTTGCATGGAAATCCCTACTCACTCACATTGATATCTATTGATGGGCATCTCCATAGCTCGTTGATACGCCTAGTTGATGTGAGACTATCTCCCTCCTTTTGTCTTCTCCACAATCACCTTCTATTCCACCTATAGTGCTATGTCCATGGCTCACGCTCATGTATTGCGTGAAAGTTGAAAAGGTTTTAGAACATCAAAAGTATGAAACAATTGCTTGGCTTGTCGTTGGGGTTGTGCATGATTTGAATATTTTGTGTGATGAAGATGGAGCATAGCCAGACTATATGATTGTGTAGGGATAAGCTTTCTTTGGCCATGTTATTTTGAGAAGACATAATTGCCTTCTTAGTATGCTTGAAGTATTATTGTTTTATGTCAATATTAAACTTTTGTTTTGAATCATATGGATCTGAACATTCATGCCACAATAAAGAAGTATTACATGGATAAATATGTTACGTAGCATTCCACATCAAAAATTCTGCTTTTATCATTTACCTACTCGAGGACGAGCAGGAATTAAGCTTGGGATGCTTGATACGTCTCCAATGTATCTATAATTTTTTATTGTTCCATGCTATTATATTATCTATTTTGGATGTTTTATATGCATTAATATGCCATTTTATATTATTTTTAGGACTAACCTTTCACCTAGAGCCTAGTGCCAGTTTCTGTTTTTCCTTGTTTTTGAGTTTCACAGAAAAGGAATACCAAATGGAGTCCAAATGGAATAAAACCTTCGTGATGATTTTTCTTGGACCAGAAGACAATCAGGAGACTTGGAGATAAAGTCGGAGGAGCCACGAGGTGGCCACAAGGACGGAGGGCGCGCCCCACCCTTGTGGGCCCCTCATGCACTCCCTAACATAATTATTTCGCCTATATATATACCCATATATCCCCAAACCAACAGAGCAATCCACGAAAACACTTTTCCCCTGCCGCAACCTTCTGTACCTGTGAGATCCCATCTAGGGAACTTTTTTGGCGTCCTGTCGGAGGGGGATTCGATCACGGAGGGCTTCTACATCAACTCTATTGCCCTTCCGATGAAGCGTGTGTAGTTTAACTCAGACGTACGAGTCCATAGCTAGTAACTAGATGGCTTCTTCTCTCTTTCTCTTTGATTCTCAATACCATGTTCTCCTTGATGTTCTTCGAGATCTATTCGTTGTAATACTCTTTTGTGGTGTGTTTGCCGAGATCCGATGAATTGTGGATTTATGATCAGCTTATCTATGAATATTATTTGAATCTTCTCTGAATTATTTTATGCATGATTTGATATCTTTGTAATTCTCTTCGAACTATCGGTTTGGTTTGGCCAACTAGATTGGTTTTTCTTGCAATGGGAGAAGTGCTTAGCTTTGGGTTCAATCTTGCGGTGTCCTTTCCCAGTGATACTAGGGGCAGCAAGGCACGTATTGTATTGTTGCCATCGAGGATAAAAAGATGGGGTTTTCATCATATTGCTTGAGTTAATTCCTCTACATCATGTCATCTTACTTAATGCATTACTCCATTCTTTATGAACCTAATACTCTAGATGCATGTTGGATAGCGGTCGATGTGTGGAGTAATAGTAGTAGATGCAGAATCATTTCGGTCTACTTGACACGGATGTGATGCCTATATTCATGATCATTGCCTTAGATATCGCCATAACTTTGCGCTTTTCTATCAATTTCTCGGCAGTAATTTGTTCACCCACCGTATTATTTTCTATCTTGAGAGAAGCCTCTGGTGAAACCTATGGCCCCCGGGTCTATTTTCCATCATATTAGTTTCTGATCTACTATTTTGCAATCTTTTACTTTCCGTTCTATAAACCAAAAATATTTACTTTACCGTTTATCTATCTCTATCGGGTCTCACTTTTGCAAGTAACAGTGAAGGGATTGTCAGCCCCTTTATCGCGTTGGGTGCATGTTGTTTGATTGTTTGTGCAGGTATTCGATGACTTGTGTGGTGTCTCCTACTGGATTGATACCTTGGTTCACAAATTGAGGGAAATACTTATCTCTACTTTGTTGCATCACCCTTTCCTCTTCAAGGGAAAACCAATGCAAGCTCAAGAAGTAGCACTATGTAGCATGGGCATGCCCTGGCGCTGTCCACGACAGATTAACTATGTGACAAAAGAGGAGAAAGAGAAAATAACAAAGAAAGAAATTGGAAGGGAAAGAAAGAGAGAGCTTCCCAGATGTCGCCGTCTTGTGCGCCCACCTTCTCCTCTTCCTCATGCAACCCTTCCTCTCTCTACCCGGTCCATCCGCTTGCCGGTCGTCCTCCCACTCCCAGCTAGGGTTGCTGCCGCCCCATCCATGAATCCGATTTTGCGAAGGTGGCTGGCAGGGGGCGATCGATGGCGCTGAGGAGGAGGCAGAGCGGCAGAAGCGGGTTGGCCACAGAGATGGCCGTCAGGGATGACATCCTCAGCAGAGAACGGGAGGGGACGGCTAGATGAAGAGAGGAGGGAGAGGGAGAAGGCGAGTCCATGGAAAAGCGCCACCGGGAGCTGATCTGGCCATCGACAGCAAGAAGGAGACGCCCCCCCTCGCATTAGGATTGGCAGAGGCGAGAAGATTTGAGCTCAGCACGCCGCGGCCATGGAGGAGGTGCATGGTCAAGAGATTCCCGTCGATGACGAGGACATAGACACCGGCGCCGGGGGCACACCGCCGCCGCCAAGGTTTGCGATGCGTCAGTCGATGTTGTGACTCGCTCGACCCCTCTCTTTCGGACCCCAAGCCCTAATGCTGGTGCTCACCCTATTTGTGTCCAACTGCACGAGCTCAACGAGATGAGGCTCTGTCTCAAGGTAATGAAGGAGGAGACATCTGAGCTCCCAGACTTAGTCTAAGGTCACGAAGGAGATGCAAGGTTAGTGTCATCTCCGTCTGCGAACCCTCTCTGTAGCAACTTTAGGATCCGCATACAGGGCAGGGTGATTGAGGATTTTTTTCGTTGGTAAGGTTAGGATACTAACATGCCTGAGAATCGTCTGATCTCTTGTTGTCCATTAGTATGGGTATATATGTTAACCAGCGTAGTAGGATGTATGGTTTCACTACAAAAAAAGACACATCCGTGACAGTTTGGGCCGAACGATTTTTTTGTCATATTTATGACACTTCTATGATGATAATTGTGACAAAACCCGGTATCATCATAGATGTGGTGGGGTCCTACTTAAATGACAAAAAATCATGACAGAAAATGGGCTTTTCGTCCTGGGCGGGCCGGAGATGCAGCTGCATGACATTCTTTGGGCCGTCCATGACGGAAAAAACCATGGTAGAAGCGAGGGCGAGGGAAATATCGAGGAGTTCCTAGTTACGGTGGGTGCTCGGGGGCCGAGCGATGCGCGTTTCTCTCGTATGTACGCGCGTGTGTGCGAGGCGTTGGGCTCTAACTAAACCCGAGCGAGGTGTTGGGCTCTAACTAAACCCGAGCAATTGCACTGCAGGCTACGCGTTACTGAACCCGAGTGATCGATCGATGGTTGTTAACTGAACCCGATCGAACGATTCCTTCGCTACTGCTGCTAACTGAAGCCGATCGATGCTGCCTATGGATGAACAGTGAGCGTTATTGGGGGGTTTGGATGAACAGTGAGTGTTATTGGGGGGGGGGGGGTTGGATGAACAGTTCTCGGTGGGGGTTGGATGAACAGGAACCCGTGATAGTAGAGGCCGTTGCCGCTGGATGAACAGTACCGCGATCGATCAAGCTGGTGGATGAACAGGACCCCGTGGAGGGCTAGATGAACAGTAGCCGGTGGAGGGCTGGTTGAACAGTAGCCGGTGGAGGGTTGGATGAACAGTAGCACGTGGAGGGGTGGTAGAATAGGGCCCCGTGGAGAGGGCTGGTTGAACAGTAGCCGGTGGAGGCTGGATGAACAGGAGCCCATGGATGAACAGTCGCAGGTGGAGGCTGGAGGAGGTCGACGGTGGATGAACAGTAGCCCGTGGAGGCTAGAGGAGGTCAACTATGGAGATGAACAGTATCCTGTAGAGTCCCGTTTTGCGGTACGCCACACCCCTCCCGATGAACAGGACCCCCGTTTCGACCGTCGTGCTCCAACACAAGTCTGTTTCCTCCGTTTTGCGGTACGCCACACCCCTCCCGGTCAACAGGACCCCGTTTCTACTGTAGGAGGTCCAACAGAAGTCCATTTCCTCGTTTTTGCAGTACGCCAGACCCCTCCCGATGAACATGATCCCGTTTCGACCGTGGCCGGTCGAACACAAGGTCGTTTCCTCCGTTCTGTGGTACGCCAGGCCTCGTTTCCATCAGCTGTTCCGTCCAAGCCGGTTTGCTCCCAATGAACAGCACGCGTTCCGTTGCCTCCCGATGAACACAATGCATTCCACTGCCTCCCCATGAACACGATGACGACGATGTTTCTCTATTCCGACCAAGCCACATCCATGTACACGAGCCCTGGTCGTACGTATGCGCGAGTAGGCGTTCAAGACCTCGCCCGTTTGTACGTACGTGGCCGTATTTACTTTCTTGCACCCTAGCCGTTGTGCGTACGTGTACATGCTACGTGCGCGCCTCTACTACCACACGTTCGCGCCTCTACATCGACTAGTATGTACGTACACGTTCGCGACTAGAATGACAACGCTACATATGCTTCGACTAGGTGGGTCCTGACTGTCAGGCACTTCCTTGCGTGCGAAGATGTAGCTGGTGGGTCCCGACAGTCAGGGGGCGAATCATTTTTTGCTCGTAATATGGACGCACTTCCTTCCGTGCGAAGATGTAGCTGGTGGGTCCCAGCAGTCAGGGGGAACTTTTTTTCGTGAAATAAGGTGGCCCATCTGGTGGGTCCTTGCTGTCAGGTGGAGGAATCATTAGTTTCCGCGAAATAAGGAGGCACTTCCTTGTTGCGGCCATGGACCCAGCTGTCATCCTCTCCATGTGCAGTACTCTTCTGATGGAAGTAGTTCCTTGAGCACGCCGCGGCGAGACCACCAGGGCGGTGGACGACGGCGAGGCCTAGGAAGGGAACAACGCAGAGCAGGGGAAGATGCGGCAGTGGATGCCCACGCGGAGAGGAGTATGAGGGTTCACTGGTTCGACTGCGGTGTGAGGCTGCCGTCGCCGTAGGGCCTGGCCAGTGGTGGGAGTAGTAGGGGGCGGTGAGGCCTCCGCGACATCATATACAACCACGGGAAGCAAGAGCACGCGGCACTGTGGCGGTCCAACCTCAAACGGTCAAATATCTATGCATAAGTGTCATCCCTGGATCGGTAATGCTGACACACACAGTACTTGAAGGATTTATAATAGAGTGCAATCACACACTTATTACATTGAATATCTCAAAAGAGAGTGCTTATTACAATAATATGGCTGAAGGCCATCTAATGAAGATAACAGCAGAAGGCTTGGAAGGTAAAATGAGTCCATTAACTCCAACGGCATAGCTGAGTGCAAGACAACGACCTAGCGCACCTTACTCTTTGTCTGAAAAGTCTGCAACATAATATGTTGCAGCCCAAAATGAGTCAGCACATGGAATATGCTGGCAAAATAACACTGTAGAGCAATGAACAAGTAGCAGCTATAACTATATGCATATTTGGCTGGTGGAGGCTCTATGGTTATTTTAGCAGAAAGCTTGTTTTTCCCTACAACAAAGGAATATATTTTATTTAACTAAAAAGTTTGTTGAAAACATTGAGAATGGTAACCCCATCTCAATCCCAATTAAAGTAATCATTAATCCAACAAGTTTATTAAATAAACTGATGAGATCAACATAATAATTCAATCACCAGATACTCAAGATGTCCATAACCGGGGACACGGCTAACCATGATTAGTTTGTACACTCTGTAGAGGTTTGCGCACTTTTCCCTACAAGACTCGATCTCCTCCGTTGATTTCTCGCACTACTTGATGTTTGAGAAACGAATGACCGAGACACAGTCTTTCAGAAGCATTAGCCCTTTCGACGAGTAAATCGTACCACCTACATCCCCTACATCTGCTAGTTTACCAATGAAAGAGGTCACACAACATACACAACTATGCTAGAGCCCATAATGGCTTGTGGTTGCACACGGAAGTTTCCAGCATGAATAACAATATGGTCCCTTTGAGCCTGGGTGGCGGACTATAGGATGATCACACGGATTCCCCGGGATCTCCTTGGACAGCACTGGATTGCCCTAGGCGCCCACAAGCAATCCACCCAGAGGTGTGTTAAATTAGCCACCTTAAATAAACCCTTAGTTCATAATAATACTCACATCTGTCACGAATCAGTCAAACCAAATCACGTCTACGAGCATAGCACAACAGTATAAGCATAACGTAGAAGTAACTCCCAGGGTTTGAATGAAAAGGGCATTAGGTACTACCTCAACTACTACTTCCCAATACCCACATGTTAATCAAATCCTAACCATGCAATGTTTGAAGGTTGAAACTAATGCATAAAAACTGGGTGATAAAGGGGTATGATCAAAGTATTACTTGCCTTGCTGACGATCTGAAAACCCTAGTGACTCGTAGTAGCACGCTTCGCACTACGGAAACTCTATCGCAAACAAACAATAACATACATAAGCACTCAAGCAATAGATGCAAGGATAAAACACAAAAGAAAAGATCCAAATCGAAAGTACAAGAGAAGGGCTTCGATTTGCAAAAAGAATCAATCGAATCGGAGCTATGAAGCTCAAACTGTGGTCCAAAGAAGTTCAAATTCAAATCTTCTTGCAACCAAATTTTAATTCGTCAAAACCATGTTCAAGTTGATTAACTAGAAAGAGGGGTTCGAGACGAAGCTTTTGGCATTTGTTTCACTGGATTTGGCCAAACGGTTAAAAAGTTGCGAGTGTTTGAAGATCAGGGGCTAATCTGCGATAAAAATAATCATGGATAGGTCCCTGGCCCAAAATAAAATAAAAAGAAAAGACTAACGAATGAACGTTCGCTAACAAAGACGAACGGACGAACGCGTTCATGAATAGAGGCGTTCGGGTGAACGTTCGCTAAATAGATCCGATCGAGAAAAACCGAGAAAACCCTAACCCTAAAAATTAAACCGATCTAGAAAGCGAAAAACCGAAAAAAAACAAAGTGAACCGGCGAACCGGAGCGGTTTTCTTATACCTGTCAATGGGCGGCGGGTCAACGGCGGCTCCGGCGGGATCCAGCGCGGGCGGCGACGTTAGTGCAGGGTGGCGTCTCTGGCGACGCGGGGCGGCGGCGGTGCAGCAGCGGCAACAGGCGGTGGCGGGGCGGTGCCGCAGGCGGCCCTGCGGAGTGCGGGAGCGGCGCGGCTCGGCGGCGGGGTGGTGGTGGCGGCGGGGGCCTTAGCCCTATATAAAGGTCGGGGCGGCTTGCTTGCGCGAGGGGCCGGCCCGAGGTGGAGTCTGGCTCGAACTCCTCCTCGGCGTCCGTGCCAAAGACGGCGGCGACGCGAGTGGGCTTCGGCCCCGCTCGGCTGGGCCTTCGGCCCAGTCGTGTGAGAAACTTTAAAAAAAATCCACCGAATAAAAATCCTAAGAAACTAAAAAAATTCTAAAAATGCCAAAAACAATTTTCACCGTCTAAATAAAATATTTAGAACAAAGTGAACGTTTTTCTGGCCTAATAATGCAGTTTTAAAAAAATGCATATTTTTCTAATTCAAATAAAATCTCAAATAAAATCCAAATAAAATATATATTTGATTTTTACTAATTTTCCTCCAATATTCCTCTCTTTTTGAAGAAGTCATATTATCTTCTCTCTTTTGTTTTTAATTGGAAAAATTGGAGAGAAATATATTAAAATCAAAGTGACCCCTCTTTTCAAATTTGAGAAAATTCAAATATGAAAATAAATGAAAAATCCTCAACTCTCTTGTAGGATCCTTGAGTTTCTTAGGATTTCTAGGATCACAACCAAAATGCAAATAAGATATGATATGCATATGATGACCTATGTATAACATCCAAATTGAAAATTGGGATGTTACAAACCTACCCCCCTTAAGATGAATCTCGCCCTCGAGATTCGGGTTGGCTAGAAAATAGGTGTGGGTGGTCTTTCCGTAGGTCTTCCTCTCGCTCCCAAGTGGCTTCATCCTCTGTGTGGTGGTTCCACTGAACTTTGCAAAACTTGATAACCTTACCGCGTGTAACTCGGCTAGCAAACTCGAGGATCTTGACGGGTTTCTCCTCATAGGTCAGATCACTCTCCAACTGAATTGCTTCCAGGGGCAATGTATCTCCTAGAGGAATATCGGCCATCTCAGCATGGCACTTCTTCAACTGGGAAATGTGAAACACATCGTGAACTCCTGACAGTCCTTCGGGTAACTCCAACTTGTAGGCAACCTCTCTCATACGTTCCAGAACTCGGTATGGTCCTACAAATCTTGGGTCTAACTTTCCCTTAACTCCAAATCGTTTAACTCCTCGCAATGGTGACACACGAAGATATGCTCGATCTCCAATCTCATAAACTACCTCCTTGCGTTTAGTATCTGCATAACTCTTCTGCCTGGACTGAGCTACCTTCAGTCTATCTCGAATCAACTTAACCTTCTCTTCAGACTCTTTGATTAAATCTGGTCCAAATAACTGGCGGTCTCCAACTTCATCCCACATTAACGGTGTCCTGCATCTCCTTCCATACAAGGCTTCGAAAGGTGCCATATTCAAACTAGACTGATAATTGTTGTTGTATGAGAACTCTACGTAAGGCAAATTGTCATCCCAAGTAGATCCATAATCTACTGCACAAGATCTCAACATGTCCTCCATAATGTGATTGACTCTCTCGGTCTGTCCATCTGTCTGTGGATGAAAGGATGTACTAAACTCTAGCCTAGTACCCAAAGTCTGGTGCAATTGATTCCAAAACTTCGAGGTAAACTCTGTCCCTCTATCTGATATGATGGTCCTCGTAACTCCATGCAGACATACGATCCTGGTCATATATATCTTAGCCAACTTCACGCTTGTATAGGTGGTCAGCACCGGGATAAAGTGAGCTACCTTGGTCAAGCTATCAACTACTACCCAGATTGAATCGTATCCCGCTCGGGTCTTGGGTAATCTGATGATGAAATCCATGCCAAGCTTGTCCCACTTCCATTCAGGTATCGACTTAGGCTGCAGTAATCTTGCTGGCTTCTGATGTTCTGCCTTCACTCTCTAACATACATCACACACTGCTACGTATTCGGCAATATCCTTCTTCATATTTGTCCACCAGAAACACTCCTTCAAATCCAAATACATCTTTGTGTTTCCAGGGTGAATCGAGTATGGCAAGTCATGAGCTTCCTGAAGTATTAACTTCCTAATCTCAGCATTATTGGGAACATAATACGACCCTCAAACCATAAGGTCTTGTGCTCATCCTCACGGGAACCCTTGGCTTTTCCCTTGCTCATCTTCTCCTTTATCTCAGCGATTTCCTTATCATCCTTCTGAGATTCTCGAATCTTTCCCAATAATGTAGATTGAACCTCCATTGTTGCAACAAAACCTCTTGGAACTATCTCCAAACGAAGCTCCTTGAGATTCTCGACTAACTCTTGCGGTAATCCTCCGCTTACAATGGTATTGTCATAACTCTTCCGGCTCAAAGCGTCTACTACGACATTGGCCTTTCTTGGATGATAATGCAATTTCATATCATAATCCTTTATGAGCTCCAACCATCTCCTTTGCCTAAGATTTAACTCCTTCTTTGTGAAAATGTACTTCAAACTCTTGTGATCCGTGTACACATCACATCTGTTTCCAATCAGGAAATGTCTCCCGGTCTTAAGCGCATGTACTATGGCTACTAACTCCAAATTATGGGTGGCATAATTCAACTCATCAGGTCGAAGTTGTCGTGAGGCATATGAAACAACTCTTCTGTATTGCATAAGTACACCTCCAAGTCCTAAGCGAGAAGTATCGCAATACACTTGGAAATCCTTGCGTATATCTGGAAGAATCAGCACTGGGCTGTAACCAAACATTTCTTCAACTCCTGAAAACTGGCCTCACAATCTTCAGTCCATTTGAACCTAGTGTCCTTCTTCAATAACTCTGTCATGGGTTTCACAATCTTGGGAAAATTCTCAATGAACCTCCTGTAATATCCTGCGAGTCCCAGAAAACTGCGGATCTCTCCAACTAAGGTGGGTGCCAACCACTCAGTGGCATCCTGAATCTTGGTGGGGTCTACTGCTATACCTTCTCCTGATATAACATGTCCAAGAAATCTAACTTCCTTCAACCAAAACTCACACTTGCTAAACATGGCATACAACTGATGTTCCTTGAGCTTCTCGAGAACTAACCGCAAGTGTTCCTTGTGTTCCTCTTCATTCTTCGAGTTTACCAAAATATCATCAATGAACACCATTACAAACTTATCCAGAAACTCCATGAACACCTTGTTCATCATACTCATAAAATAGGCAGGGGCATTAGTCAATCCAAATGACATGACCGTATACTCATACAGCCCATACCTTGTGGTGAAAGCTGTCTTAGGTATATCCTGTTCTCGGATCTTCAACTGGTGGTATCCTGATCGCAGATCAATCTTGGAAAATACTTTAGCTCCTTGCAGCTGGTCAAACAAATCGTTGATCATCGATAGTGGGTACTTGTTCTTGATCATCACTTCATTCAGTGCTCGATAATCAACAACCATTCTCAAAGATCCATCCTTCTTCTCAACCAAGAGCACTGGGCTCCCCACGGGGACGACCTTCGTCGAATGTAACCTTTCTCCAATAACTCCTTAATCTGCTTCTTAATTTCCTCCAGATCATTTGCAGGCATCCGGTATGGCCTCTTTGATATTGGTCCGGTGCCTGGCAATAGCTCTATCAAAAACTCTATGTCTCGATCTGGTGGCATGCCTGGTAGTTCCTCTAGAAATACATCCGGGAAATCCTTCACAATAGGCACTTCTTCCTGAACAACTCCCTAGAGAGAATTTACTTGGGTCCTCCTTGGCGTATGCCTAGACACATACTTGATCCCTTTTCCCTCTGGGTGGTGAGTAAAATTGACTTACTAGCACAATCGATGTTTCCTCCATACTTCGATAAGCAGTCCATGCTTAATATTATATCCAATCCTTGGGATTCCAAAATTATTAGGTCTGAGGGGAAAACATGGCTACCAATGGTTAAGGGTATCCGATCACACCATCGGCTGGCCATATACTCTGCTCCTGGCGAGCTTACTAACATGGGTGACCTAAGGGCTAAGGTTGGTAACTTAAACTTGTCCACAAATCCCCTTGATATGTATGAATGCGATGCACCAGTATCGAAAAGAACGAGTGCGGTAAATGACTTAATCAAAAACTTACCGATCACCGCGTCAGGCTAGTCTTCAACCTCCTCCACGTTGATGTGGTTCACCTGACCTCTGGTGAAGGGATTGGGCTTCTTCCCAGAGTTTCCATTTCCATTGCCATTCTTCAACTCAGAACAATCGTTGGCGTAGTGCCCAGTCTTCCTACACTTGTAACAGGTAACATGGCTCGGGTCCTTCTTGGCGGGTGTTGCTGGGTTGGGACGGTTCTGGTTACTGCTTGCTCCATTCCCGTTTCCATTCTTAGGCCCACTGTGGTTATGTGAGCTTCCTCCATTGTGGGTATGGCCTCCATGGTTATGGGTGTAACCTCCGAAGTTAGGGGTAAAGCGAGGCTTCTGCTCAGCTCCAGAATTGTACTTCCCCTGTCCATACTTCCCTTTGCGGCTCTCTATCTGCTGTTGTTTGCTTTTAAGCATAAGGGCCTGGTCTACCAACTCCTGATAGTTTGTAAATGTTGCCACCATCAACTGCATACTCATCTCATCATTTAGCCCTTCCATAAATTTCTCATGTTTCGCGGCATCTGTGGCCACATCATCTGGGGCATAGCGGGCTAATTTGCTAAACTCATCCACGTACTGCCCCACAGTACGATTTCCCTGGTGCAAGTTGTGAAACTCATGCTTCTTCATATTCATTGCTGCTGTAGAGACATGGGCTATGCAGAAAGCTTGCTGAAACTGATCCCATGTGACATTGGCTATAGGAAAAGTGGTAGTGTAATTCTCCTACCATGAGGCTGCGGATCCATCCAATTGGTCTGTGGCAAAACGCACCTTATCAGCATCTGTGCAACCTGCGGTGGTCAACTCCCTTCCAATCCTGCGAAGCCAGTCATCAGCAATTATCGGCTCGGTGCTTCTAGAAAACACCGGTGGATTCAACCTCAGAAAACGGGATGTGTTATCAACTGGTGGTGGTGGTGGCAGGTTGTTGTTATTGTTGTTGTTTTTGTCTTGGTTCTGGATTTATAGCTGCATCAAGGTATTTTGCTGCTGGATTAGCTGGGTGAGCTCCGGTGGGAAAAAATCCGGGGTCAGGTCTTGGAGGCATCTGATTGGTTTAGAGGGAAGATATTAGAATAGAGTGAGGTCTAGGGAGAAAATCACTACCCATATGCACATCAGACAAAACACAATCATATCACACCACTCAATTCAAACAAGGGCATACAATCGATCTAGATACCGTTACAAAGTACTCGGACTACTCTATATACATGGGGGAATACTACTGATAATATGGTGGTCGACTAAAATTTTTGATCGGAAGAAGACTCCATGATATCTGCTCCAGATTTGTCTTCGTAGTCATCATCACTGTCGGGGTCAGAGTCAGTGTCGTCGATGATGATGTAGTCCCCGGGATGGTCGCCACCTCCTGGCGTAGGGTCTCCCATGAATACTCCTAGCTTCTTCTTCATGTCTTCCTTCTTCTCCAGTAGTACTGCAATTTCCTCTTCATATCCATCGCGGGTAGACTTGAGTTCCTCTTCTAGCTCCATGTTCCTGGTCATCACCTTCTTCAGGTCTGTCATGCTGGCGCACATCTAGTTCTCTTGTGGACGAACGTGTTGGTTTAACTCCTGGATGTAGGCTGCAATGGACTTGTCCCTCCTAGTGCTGATCATCTCCCATTGCTCACCTCAGCATCCACATATCTGGTAGATGGTTGATAAACCACAAGTATAGGGGATCACAACTGTTTTCGAGGGTAGAGTATTCCACCCAAATTTATTGATTCGACACAAGGGGAGCCAAAGAATATTCTCAAGTATTAGCAGTTGAGTTGTCAATTCAACCACACCTGGAAACTTAATATCTGCAGTAAGGTATTTAGTAGCAAAGTAATATGATAGTAGTGGTAATGGTAGCAAAAGGTAACGATAGCAAAAGTAATGTTTTTGGTATTTTGTAGTTATTGTAACAATAGCAACGGAAAAGTAAATAAGCGAAGAACAATATATGGAAAGCTCGTAGGCAATGGATCGGTGATAGAGAATTATGTCGGATGTGGTTCATCATGTAACAGTCATAACCTAGGGTGACACAGAACTAGCTCCAATTCATCAATGTAATGTAGGCATGTATTCCGAATATAGTCATACATGCTTATGAAAAAGAACTTGCATGACATCTTTTTCCTACCCTCCCGTGGCAGCGGGGTCCTAGCGGAAACTAATGGATATTAAGGCCTCCTTTTAATAGAGTGCCGGACCAAAGCATTAAAACATAGTGAATACACGAACTCCTCAAATTACGGTCATCACCGGAAGTGGTCCCGATTATTGTCACTTCGGCGTTGCCGGATCATAACACATAGTAGGTGACTATAGACTTGCAAGATAGGATCAAGAACTCACGTATATTCATGAAAACATAATAGGTTCAGATCTGAAATCATGGCACTCGGGGGCTAGTGACAAGCATTAAGCATAGCAAAGTCATACAACATCAATCTCAGAACATAGTGGATACTAGGCATCAGACCCTAACAAAACTAACTCGATTACATGATAAATCTCATCCAACCCATCACCGTCCAGCAATCCTACAATCGAATTACTCACGCACGGCGGTGAGCATCATGAAATTGGTGATGGAGGATGGTTCATGATGACGATGGCGATGGATTCCCCTCTCCGGAGCCCCGAATGGACTCCAGATCAGCCCTCCCGAGAGTGTTTAGGGCTTGGCGGCGGCTCTGTATCGTAAAACGCGATGAATCTTTCTCCCTGATTTTTTTCTCTCCGAACACGAATATATAGAGTTGGAGTTGAGGTCAGAGGGGCTCCAGGGGGCCCATGAGGTAGGGGGCACGCCCAAGGGGGCAGGCGCGCCCCCCACCCTCGTGGCTAGGGTGTGGGCCCCCTAGTCTTGATCATTGGCCAATATTTTTTATTTTTTCCAAAAATAATCTCTGTGAAGTTTCAGGTCATTCCGAGAACTTTTGTTTCTGCACATAAATAACACCATGGCAATTTTGCTGAAAACAGCGTCAGTCCGGGTTAGTTCCATTCAAATCATGCAAGTTAGAGTCCAAAACAAGGGCAAAAGTGTTTGGAAAAGTAGATACGATGGAGACGTATCAACTCCCCCAAGCTTAAACCTTTGCTTGTCCTCAAGCAATTCAGTTGATAAACTGAAAGTGATAAAGAAAAACTTTTACAACCTCTGTTTGCTCTTGTTGTAAATATGTAAAGCCAGCATTCAAGTTTTCAGCAAAGATTATAAACTAACCATATTCACAATAACGCTTAGGTCTCATGTTTACTCATGTCAATGGCATAATCAACTAGCGAGCAATAATTATAAATCTCGGATGACAACACTTTCTCAAAACAATCATAATATGATATAACAAGATGGTATCTCGCTAGCCCTTTCTGAGACCGCAAAACATAAACGCAGAGCACCTTTAAAGATCAAGGACTGACTAGACATTGTAATTCATAGTAAAAGAGATCCAGTCAAGTCATACTCAATGTAAACTAACAGTAATGAATGCAAATGACAGTGGTGCTCTCCAACTAGTGCTTTTTAATAAGAGGGTGATGACTCAACATAAAACTAAATAGGTAGGCCCTTCGCAGAGGGAAGCAGGGATTTGTAGAGGTGCCAGAGCTCGATTTTGAAATAGAGATGAATAATATTTTGAGTGGTATAGTTTCATTGTCAACATAACAACCAAGAGATGGCGATATCTTCCATGCTACACACACTATAGGCGGTTCCCAAACAGAATGGTAAAGTTTATACTCCCCCTCCACCAACAAGCATCAATCCATGGCTTGCTCGAAACAACGAGTGCCTCCTACTAACAAGAGTCCCAGGGGGAGTTTTATTTGCAATTATTTTGATTTGATTTGCATAAAGCATGGGACTGGGCATCCCGGTGACCAGCCATTTTCTCTGAGTGAGGAGCGGAGTCCACTCCTCTTGAGAATAACCTGCCTAACATGGAAGATACGGACAACCCTAGTTGATACATGAGCTATTCGAGCATACAAAATAGAATGTTTATTTGAAGGTTTAGAGTTTGGCACATACAAATTTACTTTGAACGGCAGGTAGATACCGCATATAGGAAGGTATAGTGGACTCATATGGCATATCTTTGGGGTTTATGGAATTGGATGCACAAGCAGCATTCCCGCTTAGTACAAGTGAAGGCTAGCAAAAGACTGGGAAGCGACCAACTAGAGAGCGACAACAGTCATGAACATGCATTAAAGTTAATGAACATTGAGTGCAAACATGAGTAGGATATAATCCACCATGAACATAAATATCGTGAAGGCTATGTTGATTTTGTTTCAACTACATGCGTGAACATGTGCCAAGTCAAGTCACTTAAATCATTCAGAGGAGGATACCACCCTATCATACCACATCACAACCATTTTAATAGCATGTTGGCACGCAAGGTAAACCATTATAAGCTCCTAGCTAATTAAGCATGGCATAAGAAACTATGATCTCTAATTGTCATCGCAAACATGTTTATTCATAATAGGCTGAATCGGGAACGATGAACTACTCATATTTACAAAAACAAGAGAGGTTGAGTTCATACCATCTTCTCCCATCTCAATCAGTCCATCATATATCGTCATAATTGCCTTTCACTTGCACGACCGAATGATGTGAATAATAATAATAGTGCGTGTGCATTGGACTAAGCTGGAATCTGCAAGCATTCAATAAATAGGAGAAGACTAGGCAATATGGGCTCTTTTGTCAGATCAACAATAATGCATATAAGAGCCACTTTAAAAATTTAATCATGGTCTTCTCCTATCGACCCCCAAAGAAAAGAAAAGAAATAAAACTATTTACACGGGAAAGCTCCCAACAAGCAAAAAGAAGAACAAGAGATCTTTTTGGGTTTTCTTTTTAATTACTACTACAAGCATGGAAATTAAAAACTAGCTAAAATTTACAACTAATTTTTTTGGTTTTTCTTAAGGTTTATCAAACACACAAGAAGAAAGCATAAAAGGAAATGAACTAGCATGGATGATACAATGAAAAGTATGAGCACCGACAACTAGCAATGAGTGTGTGAACATGAATGTAATGTCGGTGGGAAATACGTACTCCCCCAAGCTTAGGCTTTTGGCCTAAGTTGGTCTAATGCCACGGATGGCCTGGCGGATATCCAAAGTTGTAGTTGGGGTCATGCTGAGATGCAGCAGTCAATGCATCATGGGCTGCATCTTGGAGGCGAGCTATCTCAGCCCTCCTCTTATACTCTTCCGCCTCCTCTCTTGTTATAAAATATCTCCCCTTTGCCTGAAAAACAAAGAAAGTAGAAGCAGGGAGAGCGACGTGATAGGTGTGTTGTCTGTCAAAGATTAGTCGGTACTGGAGGAACTGATCGTTCCTCTCAACAAACTGATGACGAACCATAGCCTCATAATCCAAATAAGCAGGAGGCAACTCAATATCATCCTCACGTATAATTATACCAAGAAAATTAGCTATGCGTGTTGCATAAATTCCAGCAAAGAAATCTCCATTAAATCTATTAAGATGCAACCTACGTGCAACAATGGCTCCCAAATTATAAGATTTATCTCCTAACACAGCACTCCTAAGAATACTGAGGTCAGGGACACACATGTGACATGGTTCATCTTTACCATTAATGCATCTACCTAAGAGAGAGCAAAATAATTATAGTAGGAAAATGAATGCTCCCTATGGTAGCTTATGCTATATCTCTAGATTCCCCCACAGTTATACTAGCAAGAAAATCTCTAAATTCAGATTTGCGAGGTTCACTAGCACTACCCCATTGTGGAAGTTTGCAAGCAGTGGTAAAGTCCTCTAAGTCCATAGTATAAGAATTTTCATAAAGATCAAACAGGACAGTTTGAGAATTACGTGAAGATGAAAATTCAAACCTACTCACAAAGGAACTAGTGAGATAGTGGTACTGATGGCACTTTTCTGCCTCGAAGCTCACAAGATCAGCATTACACAAATATGCGTTAAATTCTTCCTTAATTCCTGCTTGATCCATGAAGTCCTCTGAGGGCCATTCACAAGACCGCACTGGAGCGTCCCTTGGTGGCTCATCATCAGCATCACGCATTGCAAGCATGGGTCCTTGTTTCCTTGAAGAACCACCTTGGTACATTTTCCTAAACATATTTCTTCCGCTGAAAAATTTCTGAAATTTTTAGTAACTTCAAAATAAAAGTGAACCAAACTCAATAAAATTGATAGCAACTACTCCTACAAGTGCCTAGAGCCTATATCATGCATCAAAACTACTTGGAACCACATAAATTTGACATGCAAGCTCAAGAACATGGCCACCTAGGCAGCATAAATTTGCAATGAATAAAGCACTAGAAGAAAAACTAATTGGACCAATGGAGGAGTCACATACCAAGGAACAATCCCCCAAAGCAGTTTTGTGAGAGGTGCTTTGAGCAAGCAAATCGAAAATCATAGCAAAATAAGCTAGAACTCGTGCTTGAGCTGGATAATGGTGTTTGTGGGAGGAAGAAGGAGTGTGTGGGTGCAGGAATAAGTGGAGGAGGGCCACTGTGGGCCCACGAGGCAGGGGGCGTGCCCAGGGGGTAGGGCGCTCCCTCCACCCTCGCGGCCAGGTGGATGCCCCCCTGCTGTGTTCTCAATGCCAAATTTTCTCAAATATTCCAGAAAATTTCATATTTAAATTTCATGGCATTTGGATAACTTTTATTTTCGGGGTATTTTTATATTGCACGGATAATCAGAAAACAGACATAAATTACTATTTTTTCTTTATTTAATATAAATAACAGAAGTAGAAAGAGGGTACAGAGAGTTGTGTTTTCTAACTTCGTCCATCTCATGATCATCAAAAGGAATCAAGGTTGATCAAGTCTTGTTAACAAACACATTCCGAAAATCATGGAACCAGAGAATTTTCGAATAACACTAGGATACCTCAACGGGGATATGCACATCCTCAACAATAAGAATATCATATTTCTTCTTGACAGTAGGAAGAGGAAATTCAAAACCTCCAAAAATAATCGATGGAATTTTCCAATAGAATTGATACTGTGGACTTGAGATTGTTTCCTCGGTAAGTGTATCGTATGCTCATTACCATTAACATGAAAAGTGACAGGTGCCTTTGGTGCAATCAATAACAGCCCCTGCAGTATTCAAAAAGGGTCTTCCAAGAATAATAGACATACTATCGTCCTCGGGAATATCAAGAATAACAAAGTCCGTTAAAATCGTAACATTTGCAACCACAACAGGCACATCCTCACAAATACCGACAGGTATAGTTGTTGATTTATCAGCCATTTGCAAAGATATTTCAGTAGGTGTCAACTTATTCAAATCAAGTCTACGATATAAAGAGAGAGGCATAACACTAACACCAGCTCCAAGATCACATAAAGCAATTTTAACATAGTTTCTTTTAATGGAGCATGCTGTAGTGGGTACTCCTGGATCTCCAAGTTTCTTTGGTATTCCACCCTTAAAAGTATAATTAGCAAGCATGGTGGAAATTTCAGCTTCCAGTATCTTTCTTTTATTAGTAACAATTTCTTTCATATAGTTAGCATAAGGATTCATTTTGAGCATATCAGTTAATCGCATACGCAAAAAGATAGGTCTAATCATTTCAGCAAAGCGCTCAAAATCCTCATTATCCTTTTTCTTGGATGGTTTGGGAGGAAAATGCATGGGTTTCTGAACCCAAGGCTCTCTTTCCTTACCGTGTTTTCTAGCAACAAAGTCTTTCTTATCATAACGTTGATTCTTTGATTGTGGGTTATCAAGATCAAAAGCAGGTTCAATTTCTATATCATTATCATTACTAGGTTGAGCATCAACATGAACATTCTCATTTATATTATCACTAGTTTCATGTTCATTACCAGATTGTGTTTCAGCATCAGAAATAGAAATATCATTTGGATTCTCAGGTGTTTCAGCAATAGGTTCACTAGAAGCATGCAAAGTCCTATCATTTTTCCTTTTCTTCCTTTTAGAAGGACTAGGTGCATCTATATTATTTCTTTGAGAATCTTGCTCAATTTTCTTAGGGTGGCCTTCAGGATATAAAGGTTCCTGAGTCATTTTACCAGCTCTAGTAGCCACTCTAACAGAATAGTCCTTATTCTTACTATTCAATTCATTGAGCAAATCATTTTGAGCCTTAAGTACTTGTTCTACTTGAGTGGTAACCATAGAAGCATGTGTACTAATAAGTTTAAGGTCACCTTTGACATTAGCCATATAATCACCCAAGTGTTCAAGCATATCAGCACTGCGTTTTAATTCTCTACCAAAATAAGCATTGAAGTCTTCTTGGTTAACCATAAATTTATAAAACTCATCTAAGAATGGGCTAGCAAACTTGGTGAATGGGATTTCAGCTTTATCATATCTATAGAGAGAATTTACCTTTACTACCTGTGTCGGGTTATCAAGACCATGTGTTTCTTCAATAGGTGATGGATTAAAACCATATATTTCTTCAATAGGCGGTAAATTAAGACCATGTATTTCTTCAATAGGAGGTAAATTCTTAACATCTTTAGCTTTAATACCCTTTTCTTTCATGGATTTCTTTGCCTCTTGCATATCTTCAGGACTGAGAAATAGAACACCCCTTTTCTTCGGAGTTGGTTTAGGAATAGGCCCAGGAAGTGTCCAATTATTTTCATTTGTCAACATATTATTCAATAGAATTTCAGCTTCATCCAGTATTCTTTCCCTGAAAACAGAACCAACACAACTATCCAGTAATCTCTGGAAGCATCGGTTAGTCCATTATAAAAGATATCAAGTATTTTATTTTTCTTAAGAGGATGATCAAGCAAATCATTAAGTAATTGGAGAAGCCTCCCCCAAGCTTGTGGGAGACTCTCTTCTTCAATTTGCACAAAATTATATATATCCCTTAAGGCAGCTTGTTTCTTATGAGCAGGGAAATATTTAGAAGAGAACTAATAAATCATATCCTGGGGACTACGCACACAACCAGGATCAAGAGAATTAAACCATATCTTAGCATCACCCTTTAATGAGAATGGAAATATTTTAAGGATATAAAAGTAGCAAGTTCTCTCATCATTAGTGAACAGGGTAGCTATATCATTTAATTTAGTAAGATGTGCCACGACAGTTTTAGATTCATAGCCATAAAAAGGATTAGGTTCAACCAAAGTAATTATATCAGGATCAATAGAGAATTCATAATCCTTATCAGTAACGAAGATAGGTGAAGTAGCATAAGCAGGATCATATTTCATTCTAGCATTCAGAGTTTTTTGTTTAAGCTTAGCTAATAATTTCTTAAGATCACTTCTATCATTGCAAGCAAGAAAGTCTCTTTTAGTTTCTTCATCCATAACATAGCCCTCAGGCACAACGGGTAATTCATATTTATTAGGAGAGCCTTCATAATCACTTTCATCAGTATTATCAGTTTCAATAATTTCATTCTCTCTTGCCCTAGCAAGTTGTTCATCAAGAAATTCACCAAGTGGCACAGTTGTATCAAGCGTAGAAGTAGTTTCATCATAAGTATCATGCATAGCAGAAGTGGCATCATCAATAATATGCGACATATCAGAATAAATAGCAAAAGCAGGTTTAGGTGTCGCAAGCTTACTCAAAACAGAAGGTGAATCAAGTGCAGAGCTAGATGGCAATTCCTTACCTCCCCTCATAGTTGAGGGATAAATTTTGGTTTTTGCGTCTTTCAAGTTCTTCATAATGATAAGCAGATATAAATCCCGAGTGACTTAAAGAATAGAGCTATGCTCCCCGGCAACGGCACTAGAAAATAGTCTTGATAACCCACAAGTATAGGGGATCGCAATAGTTTTCGAGGGTAGAGTATTCAACCCAAATTTATTGATTCGACACAAGGGGAGCCAAAGAATATTCTCAAGTATTAGCAGCTGAGTTGTCAATTCAACCACACCTGGAAACTTAATATCTACAGCAAGGTATTTAGTACCAAAGTAATATGATAGTAGTGGTAATGGTAGCAAAAGATAATCATAGCAAAAGAAATGTTTTTGGTATTTTGTAGTTATTGTAACAATAGCAACAGAAAAGTAAATAAGCGAAGAACAATATATGGAAAGCTCGTAGGCAATGGATCGGTGATTGAGAATTATGGCGGATGTGGTTCATCATGTAACAGTCATAACCTAGGGTGACACAGAACTAGCTCCAATTCATCAATGTAATGTAGGCATGTATTCCGAATATAGTCATACGTGCTTATGGAAAAGAACTTGCATGACATCTTTTGTCCTACCCTCCCGTGGCAAGGGGTCCTAGCGGAAACTAAGGGATATTAAGGCCTCCTTTTAATAGAGTACTGGACCAAAGCATTAAAACATAGTGAATACATGAACTCCTCAAACTACGGTCATCATCGGAAGTGGTCCCGATTATTGTCACTTCGGGGTTTCCGGATCATAACACATAGTAGGTGACTATAGACTTGCAAGATAGGATCAAGAACTCACATATATTCATGAAAACATAATAGGTCCAGATCTGAAATCATGGCACTCGGGCCCTAGTGACAAGCATTAAGCATAGCAAAGTCCTAGCAACATCAATCTCAGAACATAGTGGATACTAGGGATCAAACCCTAACAAAACTAACTCGATTACATGATAAATCTCATCCAACCCATCACCGTACAGCAAGCCTACGATGGAATTACTCACGCACGGTGGTGGACATCATGAAATTGGTGATGGAGGACGGTTGATGATGAGGATGGCGACGGATTCCCCTCTCCGGAGCCCCGAACGGACTCCAGATCAGCCCTCCCGAGAGAGTTTAGGGCTTGGCGGCGGCTCCATATCGTAAAACACGATGAATCTTTCTCCCTGATTTTTTCTCTCTCCCAACACGAATATATAGAGTTGGAGTTGAGGTCGGAGGAGCTCCAGGGGGCCCATGAGGTAGGGGGCGTGCCCAGGGGGGCAGGTACGCCCCCACCCTCGTGGCTAGGGTGTGGGCCCCTGGTCTTGATCTTTTGCCAGTATTTTTTATTATTTCCAAAAATAATCTCCGTGAAGTTTCAGGTCATTCTGAGAACTTTTTTTCTGCACATAAATAACATCATGGCAATTCTGCTGAAAACAGCGTTAGTCCGGGTTAGTTCCATTCAAATCATGCAAGTTAGAGTCCAAAACAAGGGTAAAAGTGTTTGGAAAAGTAGATACGACGGAGACCTATCAATGATGTCTTTAAGATCCTTGTGGTAAACTTGGCTGATGCGTCCTGCTACCTCTTGAGCACCGCGTTGGTTTTCCCTTGAAGAGGAAAGGGTGATGCAGCAAAGTAGCGTAAGTATTTCCCTCGGGTTTTGAGAATCAAGGTATCAATCCAGTAGGAGACTACACGCAAGTCCCTCGTACCTACACAAACAAATAAGAACCTCGCAGCCAACGCGATAAAGGGGTTGTCAATCCCTTCACGGTCACTTACGAGAGTGAGATCTGATAGAGATAATAATAAAAAGATAAATATTTTTGATATTTTTATGATATAGATTGAAAGTAACGATTGCAAAATAAACGATGCCAGAAATAGCTTGTTGATGGGAGATTAATATAAAGGAGAATAGACCCAGGGGCCATAGGTTTCACTAGTGGCTTCTCTCAAGATAGCATAAGTATTATGGTGGGTGAACAAATTACTGTCGAGCAATTGATAGAAAAGTGCATAATTATGAGAATATCTAGGCATGATCGTGTATATAGGCATCACGTCTGCGACAAATAGGCCGAAACAATTCTGCATCTACTACTATTATTCCACACATCGACTGCTATCCAGCATGCATCTAGAGTATTAAGTTCATAAGAACAGAGTAATGCATTAGGCAAGATGACATGATGTAGAGGGATAAACTCAAGCAATATGATATAAACCCCATCTTTTTATCCTCGATGGCAACAATACAATACGTGCCTTGCTGCCCCTGCTGTCACTGGGAAAGGACACCGCAAGATTGAACCCAAAGCTAAGCACTTCTCCCATTGCAAGAAAGATCAATCTAGTAGGCCAAACCAAACTGATAATTCGAAGAGACTTGCAAAGATAACCAATCATACATACAAGATTTTGGAGAAGAATCAAATATTGTTCATAGATAAACTTGATCATAAACCCACAATTCATCGTATCTCGACAAACACACCGCAAAAAGAGTTACATCAAATAGATCTCTAAGAAGATCGAGGAGAACATTGTATTGAGATCCAAAGAGAGAGAAGAAGCCATCGAGCTAATAACTATGGACCCGAAGGTCTGAGGTAAACTACTCACACATCATCGGAGGGGCCATGGAGTTGATGTAGAGGCCCTCCATGATCGATTCCCCCTCCGGCGGAGCTCTAGAAAAGGCCCCAAGATGGGATCTCTTGGGTACAGAAGGTTGCGGCGGTGGAAATAGGGTTTCGTGGTGCTCCTGGATGTTTTCGGGGTATATGACTATATATAGGAGGAAGAAGTAGGTCGGTGGAGCCACGAGGGGCCCACGAGGGTGGAGGGCACGCCCCCTGCCTCGTGGCCTCCTTGTTGGTTGCTTGACGTCCACTCGAAGTCCCCTGGATCATGTTTGTTCCAAAAATAACTCTCCCGAAGGTTTTATTCCGTTTGGATTCCATTTGATATTCCTTTTGTGGGAAACACTGAAATAGGCAAAAAACAACAATTTGAACTGAGCCTTGGGTTATTAGGTTAGTCCCAAAAATAATATAGAAGTGTATAAATAAGCCCATTAACATCAAAACAAATAATATAATAGTATGGAACAATCAAAAATTATAGATACGTTGGAGACATATCACGTCCCATGGCGATGTGAGGTTCCATGCTTTTTCCTAGGCTCTAGGTTGGTGCATCAAAGGAAAACTCTATGGGCTCAGTCACTCATATGAATGTTCTTCCTGGAACATGTACTCGAATGGTCCAGCGCTCTTCTTCCGGTAGAGTGGCGGTGTAGGTCCCAATGAAGCTTGGTATTCCGATGTTTAGGTATCTAGTGGCCTCCTTCAAGTGTCGTCCAAAAGGGGTGTCTTCATCCGGTTGAGCAAACTTGTTCCTTGAATCCGCCATCTACAAAGTGGAAAGTGGAGAAGAGTCAGAAATGAATAGAGAAGAGTGACCTAAGGCTTATCTTAGTGGTCGCGTCCTACAGTAAGCGTATGCTCTGATACCATCTTGTAGCGATCCAACCTCAAACGGTCAAATCTCTGTGCATGAGTGTCATCCCTGGATCGGTAATGCTGACACACACAGTACTTGAAGGATTTATAACAAAGTGCAATCACACACTTATTACATCGAATATCTCAAAAGATTGTACTTATTACAATAATATGGCTGAAGGTCATCTAATGAAGATAACAACAGAAGGCTTGGAAGGTAAAATGAGTCCATCAACTCCAACGGCATAGCTGAGTGCAAGACAATGACCTAGTGCACCTTACTCTTCGTCTGAAAAGTCTGCAACATAATACGTTGCAGCCCGAAATGGGTCAGCACATGGAATATGCTGGCAAAATAACACTTTAGAGCAATGAACAAGTAGCAGCTATAACTATATGCATATTTGGCTAGTGGAGGCTCTATGGTTATTTTTGCAGAAAGCTACACTACTAGGGAAAACCCTAGCAGTAGCGCTGGTTTTGTGCTCTCTAGTAGCGCGGGTAGGCGCGCTACTAATAAGGCGCTACAACTATTGCTTAGCAGTAACGCGTGCCCGCACGCGCTACTGCTAGGACAAATAGCTGCAGCGTTTGTTCACTCCCACACTACTGCTAATGTAACTACTGGCAGCGTATTTTCTCTCCATTGCTACTAGTATTCTTTTTTATTTTTTTATTTTTAGTGTATTTATGCGCCATCGTACAAATATTGGTACAATACCAGTTATGAGGTTTACATCATTATGTCCATAACAGTGTGTCAAATGAAGGTGGATTAGGTTCAAGTGGAGGCAATATGTGGTGCATGTCAAAAGTATACTACTAATCCAAACTTGATCTAGTTTGGACTAGTAGTACTTTCGATGTGCACCACATGTTGCCTCCACTTGAATCTAATCTGCCAGCACAAGCTATTTAATCATCATCATAGTCATTACCACCAACAGTATTTATTTAATCACCACTAACACTAGCTAATAATAATCATCATAGTCATTACCACCAACACTAGCTATTTTATCATCATAGTAATAGTGTAGCACATCATCATCCTCAAACTCATTTCTAGCTAGCTAATCACTCCTGCTGCTCTCTCTTAGGTAAAATAACATAAAACATGTGTAGCTCTCCTCCTTGATCAAGTTGGAGCATGCAGATGAACCTGTCTCCTAATCGTGGGTAGCGCATCTGTTTGCTGCCCCCTAGTACTTCTCTGCGCTTCTCCATCACACATTTGGTCCAGTCTTGCACTATTAAGCATCCGTCGCTAATCTTGAATGCACTAAAGTAATCTGTAGGATATCTTGGCCGTAAGCTAATAATACTCATGGTACCTTTAGTCTCGATCCCATAAGGCACAACATTCATCGGGAGTCCCTGTTGAAGAACAGTGTATGGTAACATACTTAGCAATGAAGTTTAGCTTCAAAAATAATGTATGGAAAAGATGCACTGAGGACAAATAGTAAAAATCTTACCATCCTTGCTAAATAGATGTGACCGTAGTTCATTACGAACACTATTGGTCGCACGTTTTCAGTACTAACATTTCTAAGTACAGGAAGAAAATTTGTCTTGACAGTATCAAGATCCTCAAGCCATGAAACATAATGACCTAGCTCCTCACAGTTTAGTTCAGCCCCGGGACAGTACTAGGTCGTGTCTACCAAGCGTTGGACATGTTTGCTTGCACCGAAATAAGATGACAATACAAATTAGTTGTCAACTATTTTTGAATAAACAATATCAAAGACATAAATATGGTTGAGAAACTTACATAATGGTATAACTGGAGGCGTCTGCACATCGACCCAGATGTCAGTATTACCTTCAATATCATCTTCCGGACGAATATCAAAGGTGATAACCATATCAGGCTCAAATGCATAAGTCTTGCATAGTGCTCGCCATGTTTTGCATCCAAAATAGGTGTAGTCGTCTGAATTGTATAATTTTGCATGGAAAATATAACCATGCTCGGTCTTCAAGTAAACTTTCTTTTCCTCCATAGTACGACTGAAACCTATCTTATCCAATACAAAAACTCTTGCATGGCAGGGGATACGCTAGTAGAATAGTAAAAAAAGACTTGTCATGCTTAAGGTCATGCTTAAATTATAAGTTGAAGCAAATGAAGCAAATGTCATGCTTAATTACGAAAAAAGACTTGTCGTTGTGACTTACTGTATCCACTTTGAAGTTCTCGTCCAGCTTGATGCTGAAGCACCTATCATCATCTAGGAAGATTCCGTCGCACAGGCCGCGCTCGTCTTCGCAGTATTTGCAAATACCGAAATCCTTTTCGTCGTCAGACATTTCCTATGTTCATAGTTAAAACATTAATTGAAAATCGATCGAAGACAACTACCAGGATACTCAACACACAAATCCGGGGCACTCGATATTTCCTACATATTCTGGCACAAGTCATGCCAAAATTCACGGAAAAATCCGGCATGACCTTTGCTAAAATAGGACATATCGAGCGCCTGAAATTTGCCGGAACGGAAATGAATCAACACTCCGGCAAAACATAGGCCACTCGGAGGTGTAACCTGCAAACATGACCGGCCACTTGGGCAAGCACATATCCTATTTGAGCAACACAAGATATACATTTCAAAATATCTTATAGGACTCAAATTAGCATGCATTCAATAAGCAAAAGTAAATCATCTCATGCGTCCGTACATCGTCGAATATTATCACTAATACATCCCGAATAGTGTCATACATATAACATCACTAATACAACTAAAACCCTAGCACACGACGGGTATCGGCGCGGGCGGTGGACACCCACAGAGAAGGAACCATCACGGGATCATAGCTCCAGTGAGATCCCTGGAGAACCTGCCAGGTATTGGAGAACCTGTGCTCCAACGCAAACAAGTAGCGACGGACGTGCGCGTCCTCCTCACTGACACGGTGACGCACCACCTCCGCGGGGTCCTCGAGCCTCTGGACCGTCACTGGCCCACGCGACCGCCACCAAAGAAGGTTCGGGTCAACGACAGGCTGGCTCCTCACCAACCTGCGCCCCCCGGTAGGTAGCGCCTCCCAGTACCACCCTGGCGGAGCCCAGTCCCGGACATGGCCCATCTGGTCAAGCAGGTGTCGTCCTCCGCCGACTCGACGACGAGGATGCGGGATAGGCATCGTCCACGTCGATGCGGGAAAAATTGCTTTAACTAAAAAAATAGCAACAAGTTCTTACTAACTAGTTCTATTAATTCAACTAGTTCTTATTAAAAATAAACTTACTATAAATAAAAATAAACTAGTACCTAATTAGTACCTAGTTCTTACTAACTAATTAGTACCTAGAAACTACTGCCCTAATTACCATCTAATTTGATGAAGCTAGGGGTGGAAAGTGGTAGCGGATATTCCAATTATCCAACTATAAAGTGAAATAAGTGGTCAAATTTTACTCATTTTATGATTCATCTTAGAAATTTTATTTGTTTCCACCCTTACATCAACCCTAACTCATTTGAGTCGCATCCGCATCCAATTCGTTTCCACCCTTACATGAACCCTAACTAATTTGATGCAACTAAAATATAAAGAAACCCTAGGCAGAGGTAGGGGAGAGGGAGGAGCAGGCGTGCTCACCTCGGGTGCCTGCGACCAGTGAGGGGCAGGCGGCATCGAGGTCGGGGTCGGGGCTCGGGCGTGCGGCGGATGGCGGCATCGAGGTCGGGGTCGGGGGCGACGTCCGGGGCGGCGTTGAGGTCTGGGGCGGGGGCGGCATTGAATCTAGGGTCGGGGACGGCGTAGAGGGTGTGCGGAGAGCGCGCGACGGTCGATGGGCGATAGCGGCAGCGAGAGTGGAGAGCTGGATTTGGCGGAAGTGGCCGTGGGGAAGGACGAACCCCGTGGTTAAGTCAGAAGTAGCAGTAGCGTGTTCCAGAAAGTGCGCTACTGCTATGTTAGCTACGACACGTTCTGGGATACACGCTACTGCTACTCCTTTCTCTTTTCCCCTTTTTCATTTAGTTTTCTTCACAATTTATTTTTTTCCTTTCACCTTATTCTATTTCTTTCATTTTCAATTACCTTTCTATTTGCTTTCCATTTAATTTTATATCCTTTAGCAGTAGCGAGTTTATATTAAAACGCGCTGCTACAAAGAAAGTAGCGGCAGCGCGGTTCGATATAGGTCGCTACTACTATGTGTAGCCTATCGGCTAAGCCGTGAGAATTTTTGTAGTAATGTGTTTAGAACAAGACGCGCTACTGCTAAAACTTTATCTGCAGCGCGGTTTGCACATGCGTGCTACTGCTACTTAGCACCAGCGTGCTTTTTGACCCGCGCTACTGCTAAAGTTCTGTGTATAAGGTTTTCCCTAGTAGTGCTAGTTTTTCCCTACAATAAAGGAATATATTTTATCTAACTACAAAGTTTGTTGAAAACACTAAGAATGGTAACCCCATCTCAATCCCAGTTAAAGTAATCATTAACCTAACAAGTTTATTAAATAAAGTGATGAGATCAACATAATAATTCAATCACCAGATACTCAAGATGTCCATAACCGGGGACACGGCTAACCATGATTAGTTTGTACACTCTGTAGAGGTTTGCACGCTTCGCACTCCGGAAACTCTATCGCAAACAAACAATAACATGCATAAGCACTCAAGCAATAGATGCAAGGGTAAAACTCAAAAGAAAAGATCCAAATCGAAAGTACAAGAGAAGAGCTTCGATTTTCAAAAACAATCAATCGAATCGGAGCTACAAAACTCAAACTGCGGTCAAAATAAGTTCAAATTCAAATCTGCTTGCAACCAAATTTTAATTCGTCAAAACCATGTTCAAGTTGATTAACTGGAAGGGGTTCAAGACGAAGCTTTTGGCTTTGGTTTCACTGCATTTGGACAAACGGTTAAAAAGTTGCAAGCGTTTGAAGATCAGGGGCTAATCTGCGATAAAAAATAATCGCGGATAGGTCCCTGGCTGAAAATAAAATAAAAAGAAAAGACTAATGAACGAACGTTCGCTAACAAAGACGAACGGACGAACACGTTCGTGAACAGAGGCGTTCGGGTGAACATTCGCCAAATAGATCCGATCGAGAAAAACTAAGAAAACCCTAACCCTGAAAATAAAACCGATCTAGAAAGCGAAAAACCGAAAAAACCCAAAGTGAACCGGCGAACCGGAGCGGTTTTCTTATACCGGTCAACGGGCGGCGGATCAACGGTGGCGGACGGCGGCTCCGGCAATGCGGGGCGGTAGTGCAACAGCGGCATCAGGCGGCAGGGCGGTGCGGGAGGCGGCGTAGCTCGGCGGCAGGGTGGTGGTGGCGGCGGGGGCCTCGGCCCTATATAAAGGCCGGGGGCGGCTTGCTTGCGCGAGGGGCCGACCCGAGGTGGAGTCCGTCTCGGACTCCTCCTCGGCGTCCATGCCAAAGACGGCTGCGGCACAAGGAAGGCGGCGGCGGGAGTGGGCTTCGGCCTGGCTCGGCTGGGCCTTTGGCCCAGTCTGGCAAGAAACTTAAAAAAAATCCACCGAATAAAAATCCTAAGAAAATAAAACATTCTAAAAATGCCAAAAACAATTTTCACCGTCTAAATAGAATATTTAGAACAAAGTGAACAGTTTTCTGGCCTAATAATGCAGTTTTAAAAAAATGCATATTTTTCTAATTCAAATAAAATCTCGAATAAAATCCAAATATAATATTTATTTGATTTTTTAAAAAATTCCTCCAATATTCCTCTCTTTTTTAAGAAGTCATATTATATTCTCTCTTTTATTTTTAATTGGAAAAACTGGAGCAAAAAATATTAAAATCAAAGTGATCCCTCTTTTCAAATTTGGGAAAATTCAAATATGAAAATAGATGAAAAATCCTCAACTCTCTCCTAGGATCCTTGAGTTGCTTAGGATTTCTGGGATCATAACCAAAATGCAAATAAAATATGATATGCATATGATGACCTATGTATAACATCCAAATTTAAAATTGGGATGTTATAGGCACGACCGGCGCTGGTTTGGGTGGCTGGAGCAACAAGACCAGAGGTTAAAGAAGCACTACCACCGTTGGATGGACATCGTACGATCACTGGAGCTAGAATCGTTCATATTGACTAAGGTGACAAAGCCCTCCGTCCCAGTCAACTTAGTAGGCCCACAAGTCAGCCTCCCACTATGGTGGGTCCCAGCTAGTAGGGGGTATTCATTTTTTGTGAGTAATAAGGAGGCACTTCCTTGCGTGCGAAGGTATAGCTGGTGGGTCTGACCTGTCAGCGGGGGGAACAATTTTTCGCGAAATACAGAGGCCCTTCTGGTGGGTCCCAGCTGTCAGATGGAGGAATCATTATTTTGTGCGTAATAAGGAGGCATTTCCTTGTCTGTGGTCGTGGACCCAGCTGTCAGCCTCTCCACGCACAGTCTACTTCTGATGGATGTTGTTCGTTGACCACGTTGACTACTCCATGTAGAGTGCATCCAAGGTTGTGGACAACGGCGAGGCCCCGGACAACAACGAGCCGGAGATGGGAAGACGCGGGAGTAGAGTCGCAGACGGAGAGGCGTACGAGGGTTAACTGGTTTTGGTGCGGTGTGGTTCGGCAGTTGGTGGAGAAGAACCAGAGGTGTGGAGGGGTGGAGGGATGGGCTGGCCAACGATGGGGTAGCTCTTCACAGCGAAGCGTGCAAAGCAGAGCTGCTAGCAGCGGGAGGCCGGAGCAGGTGGTCCCGGCGGCGCTAGAGGAAGAAGACGAGAGATTGAAGATGGATGTCGGCCGTTGGATGTAAATCCAATGACTAACGACGTCAGGATCATTTGTTGGCTAAGTTGACAACGACTTGCATTGGCTTCGACCTATTGGCCCACATTTCAACCTCCAAAAATGTGGCACGTATTCAACCCATTTTTTCAGATTTTACAGTCAATTTGATCTCTCTTTTTTAGAATTACAGTCCATTTGCTGGGCTAGGTGAACAAATAATGCAGCGTCCATGCAACCCATTTATTTTTCTCCTAAAAAATTACAGGCCATTTGCACTTTCTCAAAATACACAATTTTAATGGGCTGATTCTAATAATAATGCTAGGTTGGGCGCAGCAATGTAATCAATAAATAAACATGGGCTAAGTATTTTGTTATAAATATATTTAAATAATAAGTGATTTATTATTACATTTGTCCTTAAATTGTAACATCCCAAAATTTCAATTTGGAATGTTATACACTAGGTCATCATTGCATATCATATTTATCGCATTTTAGTTGATCCTAGAAATTTCACTCAACTCAAGGACCCTCGGAGAGAGTTGGGGAATTCGTTATTTTCATATTTGAGTTGTCTCAAATTTTGAAAATAGGATCATTTGATTTTATTTATTTTATCTTCAATTATTTCTATTACAAAAATATGAGAGAGGGAATAAAATGACTTTCCCAAAATAAAGAAATATTGAGGATTTAATAAAAAAATCAAATAAGAGTTATTCTGGTTTTATTTGCTATTTTATTTGAATTTAGGAAAAATGCGCATTTTTCAAAATTGCATTTAGGCTCCAAATAAATGTTCATCCTGTTCGGCTTGATTTTAGGAGCCGGGGGAAATTTATTTCAGGATTTTTGGAGTCCGTTTAGTATTCCTTTTGTTTTTTTCTGAGCGTAACTTTAAAAAAAACTGAACCGACCTACGGGCCGTGTTAGGCCCGGACTCCTCCGGCCTCAGCCTTTATAAGCCGCTGACCCGGCCCGGGCCGAAACCCTAGCACCCAGCCCCAGCCCCGCCGCCCTAGCGCCGTCGCCGCCCCGCCGCCCCGCGCCGCCGCCAACCGCCGCCGCCGCCGGAGCACCGCCGCCGCCCGCCGGATCCGTCGCTGGAGGTAGACCTCGCCGCCGCCGGTTTTTCTCGAAAAACCGTTTGGTTTTTCCGACGGTTTTGTTCGTTTTTTAGTTTCAGTTTTTTTAAATAGATCGGTTTTTCCGGTTTATTTTAAATAGCGAGCGTTCGCTCGTTCGCTCGTTTTAACGAACGTTCGTCGTTTTTCTTTTTCTCGGAATAAATCCGCGATTTTCCAGATCGCGATTTCTGATCCGATTTTCGTTTTAGCCTAACTTTTCGCTCGTTTATCGGAATCAGGCGATTCAAGCGCCTGGAGTTTCGTCTTGAAACCCTCTTTCCGTTTAACCAACTTAAACAAGTTTTTTCCACTGTAAAAATAACCCTAGATCCAGAATAGTAATCGAAGCTTCTTTCTTTTGCCGTTTGTTTTCCGTTGCTTCATTCAATTTGATTCTTTTTGCCAACCGGAGTTCTTAATTTGAACTTTCTGGTTATATCTCTTATTTGAGTTTTACCTGTGCATTAGCTAAGTACTTATTGTATGCTTGGTTATTTGCGATAGAGTACCCGGAGTGCGCCGCTTGCTACTTCGAATCGCTAGGTTTCCCGGATCATCGGCAAGGCAAGTAACACTTTGATCATGCTTTCCAACTACCCAGTTTTATTGCATTAGATCTATCCTCACACATTGCATGATTAGGATCTAATTAAATTGTGGGTTTGGGAAGTAGTTGAGGTAGTACCTATTACTCGTTATTATCAAACCTTTGGGAGTTACTTCTGCGTATGCTTATTATGCCATGCTATGCTAGTAGACGTGGATTGGGTGAGTGTCTCCATGACAGATGTGAGATTGTTAATTAATGGTTTACTTAAGGTGGCAACTTAAATACACATCTGGGTGGATTGAGGCACCTGGGTATTCCAGCGATTGCCTGTTTTTCTTTATGGGCCACCACCTAGGCTCAAAGGGATCATGAGATTATTCATGCTAGAAACTTCCGTGTGCAGCCACAAGCTATTATGGGCTCTAGCATAGTTGATTAAGTCGTGCGAACTCTTACAGTGGTAGACTAGCAGATGTAGGGGATGTAGGTTGGTCCGGTCTACCCGTTCGTAAGGTGCTAGCGCTTCTGAAAGACTATGTCTCGGCCATCCGTTTCTCAAACACCATGTAGTGCAAGAATTCCAACGGAGGAGACCGAGTCTATGGGGAAAAGTGCGCAAACCTCTGTAGAGTGTATAAACTAATCATGGTTAGCCGTGTCGCCGGTTATGGACATCTTGAGTATCTAGTACCTGGATTATCATGTGAATCTCAACATGTTACTCTAAAATTAATTCTGTTGGGTTTTGTTTAATGATGATGCTTAATTGGGATTGAGAATGCTGTCAACCATTCTCAATGTTTAACAACCACCATGATAGTTAAATAAAATTTATTCCTTTGCAGTAGGGAAAAATTGGCTTTATGCAAAACTGTAACCATAGAGCTTTCCACCAGCCAAATATGCATATAGAATAGCCTGATTATTCCATTACTCTCTATGTGTTACTCTGCCAACACATTCCAGGTGCTGATCCATTTCGGGCTGCAACGTTAATGTTGCAGACTTTTTAGACGATGATTAAGGAGTTTTAGGTCGTGGTTCTATACTCAGTGATGCCGTTGGAGTTGATGGACTCACTTATCTTCCAAGCCTTCTGCTGTTATCGTTATTAGATGGCCTTAAGCCATATTTATTGTAATAAGTTCTCTTTTGAGACACTCGATGTAATAAGTGTGTGATAGCTACTCTATTATAAATCCTTCAAGTACTGTGTAGTGTCAGCATTACTGATCCAGGGATGACACCTGAGCACAGAGATTGGACCGTTTGAGGTCTGGTCTCTACAAGATGGTATCAGAGCACACGCTGACTGTAGGACATGGCCACTAAGCTAAAGACCTAGATCCCTACTCACTCTCCTCTCTTTTCTAACTTCTCATCTTTTCTACTCTTTTAGGATGGCGGATGCAAGGAACAAGTTCACGCAACTAGATGAAGATACACTCTTTGGACGTCACTTGAAGGAAGTCACTAGATACCTGAACATAGGAGTACCAAGCTTCACCGGAACCTACAACGCCACTTTACCTGAAGAGGAGCGCTGGATGATTCAAATTCAAGTTCCAGGAAGGACGTTCATGCCAGTCACTGAGCCCATAGAGTTTTCTTTTGATGCACCAACTTGGAGTCTAGGAAAGAGCATGGCAGCTCACATCGCCATGGGACGCATTGGAGAAGTCTACCGCAATGATCTTAAGGATACTATCTACCAGATTTGTGGGCGCCGAGATGAGCACTGGGAGATGATCAGCACCAGAAAGGATAGATCAGTTGCAGCTTTTATCCAGGAGTTAACCCAGCACCTTCGACGTCAGGAGAACCAGATGTGCGCCGACATGATAGATCTGAAGAAGGCAAGGACAAGAATCAAGGAAATGGAGGAAGAGCTCAAGGCTACACGTGAAGATTATGAAGAGGAAATAGAAGTATTAGTGGAGAAGAATGACGATCTGACCAAGAAGATCGAAATATTCATGGGAGGCCCTACACCAGTAGAAGAAGACGAAGAACCCAAGGAGATTCGCCCGAAAGACTACATCATCATCGACGACACCGACTCAGATCCATATGATAGCGATGATGACTATGTGGATGAAGTAGGAGCAGATATAATGGAGTCTGCAACCGAAGAATATTTCTAGTAGACCACCTCATCAGTAGTAGTAGACCATCATGTAAATATAGTAGTCCGATCACTTTTGCGATAGATAGATCGTTTGTATGCCCTTGTTTGATTGTTTGAATGAAGTGAATTGTTTGTTTTGCCTCATGTGCATATGGGTAGTGTTTTCTCTATAGACCCCTCTCTATTCTTAAATCTCATCTTTTCTAAACCCTCAGATGCCTCTGAGACGTGACCCCGGATTTACCTTTCCACCGGAGCTCGCCCAGTTGATCCAGCAGCAGAACACGTTGATGAAGTTGCTAGTCCAGAATCAGAATCAGGGGAACAACAACAACAACCCACCACCACCACATGTTGATCACTTAGCCGTTTTCTTAGGCTGAATCCGCCGGTGTTTTCTAGTAGCACCGAGCCGATAGTAGCAGATGATTGGCTCCGCAAGACAGCTAGGGAGTTGACCACAGCAGGATGCACGGATGCTGAAAAGGTGAAGTTTGCCGCACACCATCTTGAAGGACCCGCAGCATCATGGTGGGAGAATTTCATAGCCACTTTTCCTGTAGACACTATCACGTGGGACCAGTTTCAGCAGGCTTTTCGAACTGCCCATGTTTTAGCAGGAGCTATGGCTATAAAGAAGCGAGAGTTTCGCAACTTGCGCCAAGGAGGACGGACTGTTGGCCGGTATGTGGAGGACTTTAGTAAATTAGCACGTTATGCCCTAGATGATGTTGCTACGGATGTAGCTAAGCAGGAGAAGTTTCTGGAAGGACTGAATGATGAGTTGAGCATGCAGTTGATGGTAGCAACCTTCAACAACTACCAGGAGTTGGTAGATCGTGCTCTCATGATTGAAGGGAAGCATCAGCAGATTGAGAATCGCAAGAGGAAGTATGGACAAGGGAAGTACACTTAAGGAGCTCAGTAGAAGCCACGTTTCACCCCTAGACCGGGAGGACATTTTCAGCATACCCATGGAGGAGGTAGCTCGCACAATCACAATGGCACCAAGAATGGTAATGGGAATGGAGGAGGTAACGGCCAGAACCGCACCAACCCATCGACCCCAGCCAAGAGAGACCTGAGCCAAGTCACTTGCTTTAAGTGCCAGAAGACCGGACATTATGCCAATGAATGTCCTGAATCACAGTATGGAAATGGCAATGGAAGCTCTGGGAAGAAGCCGAACCCTTTCAATAGGGGACAGGTGAACCACGTTAACGTGGAGGAGGTTGAAGAGCAGCCGGATGCAGTAATCGGTAAGTTTTTGGTTAAGTCATTTACTGCACTTGTTCTTTTTGATACTGGTGCATCACATTCATACATATCAAGGGGATTTGTGGATAAGTATAAACTGCCAACCCAAGCCCTTAGGTCACCCATGTTAGTAACCTCGCCTGGAGCAGAATATATGGCTAGCCTATGGTGTGATCGGTTGCCATTAAGGATTGGTAACTACGTATTTCCCTCAGACCTAATAGTGTTGGAATCACAAGGATTGGATGTGATATTAGGCATGGATTGGTTGTCGAGGTATGGTGGAAACATCGATTGCGCTAGTAAGTCGATCTTGCTTGCCACCCCAGAAGGGAGAAGGATCAAGTATGTATCCCGACATGTGCCAAAGAGGACTCAAGTAAATTGGTTAACAGGAGTTGTGCAGGAGGAAGTACTAGTGGTGAAGGATTTCCCGGATGTATTTCCAGAGGAATTGCCAGGCATGCCACCGGATAGAGATATTGAGTTTTTGATTGAGCTTTTGCCAGGCACAGGGCCAATATCAAAGAGACCATATAGGATGCCCGCAAAGGATTTGGTTGAGATTAAGAAGCAGATTAAGGAGTTACTAGATAAAGGATATATTCGCCCAAGTTCTTCACCTTGGGGATCGCCAGTACTTCTAGTGGAAAAGAAGGATGGATCGTTAAGGATGGTTGTTGATTATAGAGGTTTGAATGAAGTAACCATCAAGAACAAGTACCCACTACCGATGATCAATGATCTGTTTGATCGATTGCAAGGAGCTAAGGTATTTTCCAAGATCGATCTGCGATCAGGATACCACCAGTTGAAGATTCGAGAACAAGATATACCCAAGACGGCTTTTACCACCAGGTATGGGCTGTACGAGTATACCGTTATGTCATTTGGTCTAACTAACGCACCTGCATATTTTATGAACATGATGAAAAAAGTGTTTATGGAGTTCTTGGATAAGTTCGTCGTAGTGTTCATTGATGATATCCTGATTTACTCGAAGAATGAAGAGGAGCATAAGGAGCATTTGCGTTTGGTGCTTGGTAAACTCAGAGAACGTCAACTATATGCCAAGTTTAGCAAATGTGAGTTTTGGTTGAAGGAAGTTGGATTTCTCGGACACGTTATATCCGGAGAAGGTATAGCGGTAGATCCCACTAAAGTTGATACCGTGACCAAGTGGGAAGCACCAACCACGGTTGGAGAGATCCGGAGTTTTCTTGGACTCGCAGGATACTACCGAAGGTTTATTGAGAATTTCTCAAAGATTGCGAAGCCTATGACGGAGTTGTTGAAGAAGGACACCAAGTTCATATGGACTGAGGAATGTGAAGCTAGTTTTCAGGAGTTGAAGAAACATTTGGTTACCTCACCAGTGTTGATTTTACCGGATCAGACCAAAGATTATGAGGTGTATTGTGACGCTTCACGTCGAGGACTTGGAGCAGTTCTTATGCAGGAAGGAAGAGTTGTTTCATATGCCTCACGACAGCTTAAGCCTCATGAGTTGAATTATGCTACGCATGATTTGGAGTTAGCAGCCGTAGTGCATGCATTGAAGACTTGGAGACATTTTCTGATTGGAATCCATTGCGAGGTGTACACGGATCACAAGAGTTTGAAGTATATTTTCACCCAAAAGGAGTTGAACCTCAGACAAAGGAGATGGTTGGAGCTCATCATGGACTATGATATGAAATTGCATTATCACCCCGGCAAGGCTAATGTAGTAGCTGACGCGTTAAGCCGTAAGAGCCATGTCAACACCCTAATGGCGGGAGATTTACCAAGGGAGTTAGCCGAAAATCTTTGAGAGCTATGCTTGGAAATAGTCCCGAAAGGCTATGTAGCAGCATTGAAGATTCAGTCTACGTCGATGGATAAGATCAGAGAAGCCCAAAAGACTGACAAGGAGATTGCTTCTATTAAGGAGAAAATGAGCAAAGGAAAAGTTAAGGGATTTCGCGAGGATGAGCACGATACCTTATGGTTTAAAGACCGTATCTATGTACCAAATGATTCGGAGATCAGGAAGTTAATCTTACAGGAGGCCCATGATTCACCTATTCGATTCACCCAGGAAATACCAAGATGTATTTGGATTTGAAGGATATATTCTGGTGGACCGAAATGAAGAAGGATACTGCAGAATATGTAGCAGTTCACTAAACCACAACACTGATGTAATGACATACAATCTGTCAGGAGAAAGCCCTTAAGAGGGCAGATAAACTGTCGGGATGGTGTTTCTCCCGGCAGATAGAACTGCCACAAGAACGGCTGCCGGGGATTACTTCTCCCAGCAGATAAACTATTCCCGGCAGTTTATCTGCCGCGACCCGTGAATACGCCGGCAGTTTGTTTTCTCCCGGCAGATTGGCCATGGCTTCAGAACAAACACTTACCGGCAGTGGAACTGCCGGCAAAAACATGTTCACCCGGCAGTTAATATGCCTCACATCATGTTTCACTAGCAAACCGTTCTAGGCAATGTATACCTAATTTATTATCCATCCATCGAGCAACTTATACCTGATTTAATATCCATTCATTGTCCTCGGGCAATCAGGAAAGATCACACAACTTGCACATACATACACTTCAATCAACCTTAAACTTCATTCAATTACACATGCCAGACCAAATACACATGTTTCTAGATACATGTATGAAACGACCATATACAAGGAGCTCGTGCTACAAAAGGTTCAGTACATATGTTTTTATATGCGTCACACAACCAAAATGAGCACATAATGGCTTGTGTACCAAAACAACCACCAAATAAGCATAGGAAAACTTGCCAATGTCTCTGGGTTCAGCAAACGAGGCATATATCACTTGACCAAATTAACTGTAGGTCTTCCAAACCTCCAGCAGCTTGCAGATCTTCCACAACTCCATCAACTTATGTACCCTTGGGAAGCCTGCAACAGAACAGAAACTCAAATGGAGCTCTCATTTGATTTTAAATTAACACATTGAAGATTTTGATGTGCTGCAGTTTAACTCATCGACATAAATAAAAATCTTCTAAATGTGTAACACTTCATCATAGCAAGCAATCATTATTACATAATTAGATCAACCATATTACTCAAGAGGCCTTCCTCAATTAGCTCAAGTATTGTTTACATACTAGAGGCTAGGATATGCATTAGCTGGCCAAGTAGTACTCTAAGGTAATGAAATAGGACCTGGAACCTGGATATGAGTAGGTGAGAGAACCCATGAAACACATCTTTATCTGAACTAAAGCAGATAAATATTACCATATCTCAACTAATTCAGGAAAGCAGGCCAAATGTCATATCTAGTACCAGTAGACAATAGCTAGTGTATCCTTTGAGATTCAGTTTGTCTTATTCACATCTAGATGTTTTTTAAGCATGTCACATCTAAGCTCCCGCAAATATATAATGCAACAACAAGAAACAAAAAAACTAGGAAAAAAATGGACCACAAACAGAGTGGACATCGGCTTAGATGTGACATAACTATGTCACATCTAGATGTGTCCTAGACAGACCCAGATTCACAAAAAAGAATCTCCCGCAAATTTTGAAGAGCGGCACATAATAACAAATCATGTTGCCCTATTTTTGAGATATGGAAAACTAACAGAAAAATACTATATTAAAAACCCGAGAGTTATTGCCAATACAAATTATTTTGAACCAATCAGATAAAGCATAACTGCATAAACAGAGGGAGTGTTACCTAAAGACAGAGCATGTAACCACGTGGCATATGTGGTTAGCAACTCAAAACTTGATAAACAATTTAAAGCAGAATATGTGGCCTTTGATCATAGATGGCTGGTGGCTACAAAGAACAGAAATCAATGCATCTTATAAGCTTGCTTGTGGTCGCATTGCTACAAACAGAAATCAATCATTATACATGATATAGTTATGGAAAGAAATGGATCAATTATACATGATATGGAAGGAAAATCTATCATTCTACATAATATAGTTTTTTTTTTTTAAAAAAAAACTATATTATGTAGAACTCAAATGTTGACATCAAAGTAACTGAGCAAAGTACAAGCAACTATCACCTTTGTTTATGACTAGAACTGAACTAGTAGACATCCTGTAGGAAGAGCCTGACACTTATCCACTTCCAACTGCATACATAGAAGCTTTTGCCACTGGGCTACCATGCTCCTGATAAACATTATACAGTATCACATCCCTTCCTTGCTGAGTAAATCAGACTTCAAGAAACAAAAACAAACACCTGAGAATAATCGCACAATTTCAACCCTATATAACATCATTTTTACATCTGAAATAGCTGAGTAACCAAGAAAATTTCAACACTATATCAATGCCCATTACAAGATTACTAATGGCTAAATGACAAAAATAACAAAGAAATCTCACCATTGGCGGTGAAGCGGAGACCATAGGCGGTACCGCTTAGGCGAGGAAGTAGAGGTGAGGCGACACTGCTTGGGGCGAGGATGGAGATGAGTTGCTATCCAGACGTAGTCGACACAACACTGCCTGCTGCGGAGGACGAATAGGAGGCATGCTGTGAGAATGAGAGGAGGACCAATTACACAACAGAACATACAAATCGAAGGACCAAATCAAGGGTGCAGACTGAAATATTGTACTGTACATAGTAGAGTCTAGCACTGCATTCTAGCTCCAAGTCAAAAATCTTTCATGTGCAAATAGGCAGAACATGCTCAGATAGAACAAAAAAATGCATTGAGTTAAACATTTGTAAAGAGTCTACAGGAATGCCATGGAAGATTTCGTGCACATGCAAATGCTCATTTTGTAAACTTCATTAATGTACAGAGTGGAGGGAAACATGTATATTACCTCCTCAGCTTGCTTGTGGTCGCATTACTGCTTTTGCCATGGACTTCTCCACTTCCAACTGCACACATAGAAGGAAAGCTTTTTAAGCAATCAACCATGACTCCATGATAGTCATTGGTAAATTCAATCATAAGAACAAAAGCTCACATGGTTGTGTATGGCTATGAGATACATCGCCCTTGAGCTTGCCCTGTGGTGGTCATGTTCCAGCACCATGAGGTAATTTCTACACGGACATGATATAGTGTTCCCTCTTGCTGAATGAGTAAAAGCAAAATCTATGAATTTCTTTACCCCGTCAATATATGCTTGTGTATTTCTAGCTTTATCCATCCAACTCTTGTCCATTCTTGACCAATTTCACCCAAATAGCCTAACATGCGAAACAAAGTATACTTTTATTAAGGAAAAAAATCTAGTAACAAAATGCATATCATCTTTATCTATTACAGGCAACAAGAAATACAATACGGAGAAGGAATGCCATCACACAACCATATAATGAACTGAAGCATATCATTCAGAATATACAAAAACCAAAATAGCAGTAAGAATGTCATCATCTATATCATAAAAGTGTAGCACCTAGTTTGTCCACATATCGTATTTTACAAAACACAAGCAAAGATGCTACTACTTTGGGGCATCAACTAAACAACTTAGCTAGGTGGACTAAACAAGTGGGCTGAAGACGTAAAAAAATAGCTTTCTTTCATCTCAAATTCAAATAAACTAGAAACCTCGATTAAACAACTTAGTTAGGTTTCAACGAGTCTAATTAAGGTATGCATTGTTAATCACCATACTTCCCCATCCTTCGATCTGAAGGGCTACTAATAGTACTAGTGTTCATCTATCTTTATTTTCAAGTTCCGTTTGCAAACAATGCAAATAACCTTTGAAGATGTTTGGATCATGGTTTTTTCGTCATTATCAGATCATAATTAAAAACGATGATTTGTTCTAACTGCTAGAATAGTTAAGTGCTACTGTTCGAGATTACATACATGTGTAGCTGCACATTCAGATGTTAAAAGAGACAAGAGTTGAAATCTCACCTATTGAAGAGGACACTGGTGAAAGGAAATACATGACGTGGCTGCCTAGGGGAAGGGTACTGAGGAGACAGAGCCGCTCGCGGGAGGGAGGACGCTCCGCTGCTCGGGGGAGATGACGTAGAGGAGGCAGCCCCGCTCAATGCTTTGGAGAAGGCCTGCTCGGTGTGGACCAAGCTCGCGGAGAAGGGGGGTGGTCGCCAGTGGAGTGGCTCCGCGACGTGGAAGGCCGGCGCTGGTGGTGTCGTCCGTGTCCTCGACGGCGCTGTGATGTGGGGTCGACCGCGGCAGCAGTCTGCAGCGGTGGGGTGTGGAGGGCGGAGTCTGCAGCAGCAGCGGGGAGTGGTTGGGGCAGGCGGGGCAGCGGTGGTGTGGTGGAGGGCGCGGTAGCGGCGGTGGGGTTGTGGCTAGGGTTCGCGGCGTATGCGGTCTGGATCGATTTGGGGATGAACTGGATCGAAGTCTCTGGATGAGGGACACGACGCGTCTATATTTTTTCAGGCCAAAAGTCTCGCTCGCTTTTGTGCTCTTGTTGGCGCGCGCTTTAGGCCCAACTCTGTTTTGGTCCCGTGCCATCCCACTCAAAAAAAAATATTTGGTCCCGCGCCAGAGATGGTCCCCCGGCAGATAGCATGCCGTGTCGTAGTTCTCCCGGCAAATGTTGCACCCTCATTATTACCGGCAGTCTTATTGCCCTTGTTTCTTCGGTTTTACCGGCAGTTAAAATGCCCTTAGGTAGTTGTACCGGTAGTACAAAATGTCCCGGCAGTTTATTTGACCTTGATCAGCTATTTCTACCGGCAGTTAATTGCCCCCAATTAAGTGTTATGGTGTAGTGGTTTGTGATGTATGTTAGAGAGTAAAGGCAGAGCATCAGAAGCCAGCGGGATTGCTACAACCATTGCCGATACCCGAATGGAAGTGGGATAAGCTAGGCATGGACTTTATTACCGGATTACCCCGAACACGTTCAGGCTACGACTCGATATGGGTTGTAGTCGATCGTTTGACAAAGGTAGCTCATTTCATTCCCGTGAAGACTACCTATACCAGTGCAAAGTTGGCAAAGATATACATGACCAGGATTGTATATCTGCATGGAGTTCCAAGGAGCATTGTATCAGATAGAGGAACCCAATTTACCTCAAAGTTCTAGAATTAGTTGCATGAAACTTTGGGAACCAGACTGGAGTTTAGCACAGCCTTCCATCCGCAGGCAGATGGACACACCGAGAGAGTCAATCAGATTTTGGAGGATATGCTGAGAGCTTGTGCGCTAGATTACAGATCTAGTTGGGACGAGAATTTGCCGTATGCAGAGTTCTCTTACAACAACAACTATCAATCCAGTTTGAAGATGACCCCTTTCGAAGCCTTGTACAGAAGGAGGTGCAGGATCCCATTGTCTTGGGATGAAGTTGGAGACCGCCAGTTGTTTGGACCGGATCTGATAAAGGAGTCTGAACAGAAAGTGAAATTGATTCGCGATAGGCTCAAGGTAGCTCAGTCCAGGCAGAAGAGTTATGCAGATTCTAAACGCAAGGAGACAGTTTACGAAGTCGGAGACCGAGTTTATCTTCGAGTATCACCACTTCGAGGAGTTAAGCGCTTTGGAGTTAAGGGAAAGTTAGCACCACGTTTTGTAGGACCATACAATGTTTTGGAGCGTATGGGAGAAGTGGCCTACAAATTGGAATTGCCCGAAGGATTGTCAGGAGTTCATGACGTGTTCCACGTTTCCCAGCTGAAGAAGTGTCACGCAGAGATGGCTGAAATACCGTTGAGAGATACGGTACCATTGGAAGCATTTCAGTTGGACAGTGATTTGACCTATGAGGAGAAACCAGTTAAGATTCTAGAGTACGCCAGTCGAGTCACGCGCAGCAAAGTTATCAAGTTTTGCAAGATTCAGTGGAGCCACCACACGGAGGATGAAGCCACCAGGGAGTGAGAGGAAGAATTGCTGAAGGACCACCCTCACCTATTTTCTAGCCAAACCGAATCTCGAGGGCGAGATTCATCTTAAGGGGGTAGGTTTGTAACATCCCAAATTTTCAATTTGAAATGTTATACACTAGGCATCATTGCATATCATATTTATCGCATTTTGGTTGATCCTAGAAATTTCACGCAACTCAAGGACCCTCGGAGAGAATTGGGGATTTCGTTATTTTCATATTTGAGTTGTCTCAAATTTTGAAAATAGGATCATTTGATTTTATTTATTTTATCTTCAATTATTTCTATTACAAAAATATGAGAGCGGGAATAAAATGACTTTCTCAAAATAAAGAAATATTGAGGATTTAATAAATAAATCAAATAAGAGTTATTCTGGTTTTATTTGCTATTTTATTTGAATTTAGGAAAAATGCGCGTTTTTCAAAATTGCATTTAGGACCCAAATAAATGTTCATCCTGTTCGGCTTGATTTTAGGAGTCGGGGAAAATTTATTTCGGGATTTTTGGAGTCCGTTTAGTATTCCTTTTGTTTTTTTTCTGAGCATAACTTAAAAAAAACTGAACCGACCTACGGGCCGTGTTAGTCCGGACTCCTCCGGCCTCAGCCTTTATAAGCCGCCGGCCTGCCCCGGGCCGAAACACTAGCACCCAGCCCCAGCCCCGCCGCCCTAGCACCGCCGCCGCCGCCCCGCGCCGCCGCCGCCCGCCGCTGCCGCCCGCCGGATCCGTCGCCGGAGGTAGACCTCGCCGCCGCCGGCTTTTCTCGAAAGACCGTTCGGTTTTTCTGACGGTTTTATTCGTTTTTTTAGTTTAATTTTTTTAATAGATCGGTTTTTCCTGTTTATTTAAATAGCGAGCGTCCGCTCGTTCGCTAGTTTTAACGAACGTTCGTTGTTTTTTCTTTTCTCGGAATAAATCCGTGATTTTCCAGATCGCGATTTCTGATCCGATTTTCATTTTAGTCTAACTTTTCGCTCGTTTATCGGCATCAGGCGATTCAAGCGCCTGGAGTTTTGTCTCGAAACCCTCTTTCCGTTTAACCAACTTAAACAAGTTTTTGCCACTGTAAAAATTACCCTACATCCAGAATAGTAAACGAAGCTTGTTTCTTTTGCCGTTTGTTTTCCGTTGCTTCGTTCGATTTGATTCTTTTTGCCAACCGGAGTTCTTAATTTGAACTTTCTGGTTATATCTCTTATTTGAGTTTTACCTGTGCATTAGCTGAGTACTTATTGTATGCTTGGTTGTTTGCGATAGAGTACCCGGAGTGCGCCGCTTGCTGCTTCGAATCGCTAGGATTCCCGGATCATCAGCAAGGCAAGTAACACTTTGATCATGCTTTCCAACTACCCAGTTTTATTGCATTAGATCTATCCTTAAACATTGCATGATTAGGATCTAATTAAATTGTGGGTTTGGGAAGTAGTTGAGGTAGTACCTATTACCTGTTATTATCAAACCTTTGGGAGTTACTTCTACATTTGCTTATTATGCCATGTTATGCTAGTAAACGTGGATTGGGTGAGTGTCTCCATGACAGATGTGAGATTCTTAATTAATGGTTTACTTAAGGTGGCAACTTAAATACACATTTGGGTGGATTGAGGCACCTGGGTATTCCAGCGATTGCCTGTTTTTCTTTATGGACCGCCATCCAGACTCAAAGGGATCATGAGATTATTCATGCTAGAAACTTTCGTGTGCAGCCACAAGCTATTATGGGCTCTAGCATAGTTGATTAAGTCGTGCGAACTCTTACAGTGGTAGACTAGCAGATGTAGGGGATGTAGGTTGGTACGGTCTACCCGTTCGTAAGGTGCTAGCGCTTCTGAAAGACTATGTCTCGGTCATCTGTTTCTCAAACACCATGTAGTGCGAGAATTCCAACGGAGGAGATCGAGTCTTGTGGGGAAAAGTGCGCAAACCTCTGCAGAGTGTATAAACTAATCATGGTTAGCCGTGTCCCCAGTTATGGACATCTTGAGTATCTAGTACCTGAATTATCATGTGAATCTCAACATGTTACTCTAAAATTAATTCTGTTGGGTTTTGTTTAATGATGATGCTTAATTGGGATTGAGAATACTGTCAACCATTCTCAACGTTTAACAACCACCATGATAGTTAAATAAAATGTATTCCTTTGCAGTAGGGAAAAATTGGCTTTACGCAAAACTGTAATCATAGATCTTTCCACCAGCCAAATATGCATATAGAATAGCCTGATTATTCCATTACTCTCTATGTGTTACTCTGCCAGCATATTCCATGTGCTGACCCATTTCGGGCTGCAACGTTAATGTTGCAGACTTTTCAGACGACGATTAAGGAGTTTTAGGTCGTGGTTCTATACTCAGTGATGCCGTTGGAGTTGATGGACTCACTTATCTTCCAAGCCTTCCGCTGTTATCGTTATTAGATGGCCTTAAGCCATATTTATTGTAATAAGTTCTCTTTTGTGACACTTGATGTAATAAGTGTGTGATTGCTACTCTGTTATAAATCTTTCAAGTACTGTGTGGTGTCAGCATTACTGATCTAGGGATGACACCTGAGCATAGAGATTGGACCGTTTGAGGTCTGGTCGCTACATAAATCTTACCAAGCTTTTGTACACAATCACCAGGATTTTCGTTGCCAAAAAAATCCAGTATTTTATTGTTAAGAAATTATTTTTATTAGTTAATAAGATGTGAGATATTGTTTTCTTACATATGTAAGTATCTATTAAATATATGATGACAATAACAATAATATATAATAACATATAAAATAATTTAAATATATATAATATAGTTAGAAGGGAAACAAAAGTTGGACCAGGCGTTCCTATTCTTATATAGGAAAATAGAACAGACCTCTGCGTTTTCTTCAAAAAATACATAAATTGGGCTGCCGATGTTTCAGGAAAAATAAAACCTCGGATGGGAGGTCCATAGGCCGGTCGATACATGACGGCCCTCAAAAAAATACAAATCGACATGTCGTGGGATGCGCATGTTAAAAAAGAAAGCCTAGACACGGCAGCCCAAAACCCAGCAGATACTTGCTGCCCTAGTAATAAATGATACTACCCGCCAGCTCCATAGCTTCGTTGTGAATTTGTCTCCTATGTTGAAGCACCTAAAAAATGTAAATATGTTGACAAACCCGTGGGCCCCAACGTTAGTGTAGCATTAGGAGGAAGTTTTTTTCGATGACGCACTTGCTTGCGTTCGGCCATAGACCTAGTGGGTCCCGACTGTCCGCCTCTCCACATACAGTCCTCTCCAGATTCCTCTTGTTTCTTCAGCATGTTCACAACGGCAGACAGCGGCGCCGCGACGAGCGCACAAAGGTGCAGGAGGTGATCGGACCACCCAAGGCAGTGCCTTATTTGTAATAAAAGTACTGAACTAGCCCGGTGGCCAAGTGACACTACCCGGCAGCTGTTCCGGCCGGGTTCGATTCTAGCTGATGCAGGGAAAATATCTCCAAATTTTTTGCCTCTGCCATTATTGACATGTGGGCCCCCATTATCATCTACGCACACCACATCTAACACTTGCCAAAACTTCGTCCCTCGTTTTGTCTGTTTTTCGCACACTAACATTGTGTGGGAATTTTGAAAATAGCATATCTTTTTGAATGTGCATCATATGAAGATGTGCTATGCATGAATGTTGATCAACATGATGTTAACTGGCTGGTAGTTCCATTCTCGACCATGAATAAAACTTCCAACATGATGTTAACCCTGTTTGAAAAGGCCGTGTTAATATAAATGCTCTGCCTCTAAAAGTTGCAGTTTCTTATCTGAAATTGAACTTGCAGTTTCTTATCTGAAATTGAAACTTGCAGTGTCTTCTCTGAGAATCACATTGTCTGCACTTTTATACTCCTATGAAACTACATTTTTTAAGTGCTAAAAATAGATATCTAGAATTCATAAAATACTTCATATGCTCAATACTGCAAATCTGAAATTCAAAAGACATTCATATCTGAAAGTACTCTCAAAATACACAACACAGAACATAATTCACAACCTGTAAATACTGACAACCCTAAGCTCCTCCTGACAATTCACAACCTGCCCGACTATTGGGCTGGGGAGGGGGGCAGTCCCCTCCTATTCATCGGTGGCAGACAGTCGCCCCGTGAGACGATGTGAACGGCGAGAGAGAGGATGGCGGGGAAACGTCGTCGGGCCAACTGCTTTTCTCCTCTTACAGCTGGGTTCGATCGATGAAGACTCCACCGGCTCGCTCTGGCACGACACCCTCACAAACGGCGCCATGTAGATGCTCGATCCTTCAATCTCTGGTGGATGCTCCATCTGGGATCGATACTCCCACCACCGCTCCCTCATGATCGGATTCGGTGAATCTGTTTGCTCAATGGCCCAGAGGAGTAGCTCTATGTACTCTCGCGCGACTCCCTTCGGGAGTATCACCGCCTTTTCGCTCTGTTGCAGATATTTGGCCATGGATGTCGCCGTCGCCGCTAGTTGGTCCTTGTTGTCAAACCAAGATTGTATCTCCAACATCCTAGCTAGCTTCACAGGGTCGCCGTCTGCGATCCTCACATATCGGTTGTACTCCTCCATCAATCTACTTCTCCACAACACCTTCACTCGCCGGCGGTGGTTTTTGAATGAAAGAGGAGACGAGCAGAACTAGTTTTGGATTAGAACGGAGAGGAGCGACGCTGGTTATGGATTGGAACAGGAGTGGAGGGGCGGTGATTTTGAAATGGAAGAGGAGAGGAGCAGCGCTGGATTTAGATTGGAACAGGAGAGGAGCGGCGGTGGTTTAAGAGGAGAGGAGTGGCGCTGGTCTTGGAAGTATTTTTTTTTGCGTATTTTGGGTCAAAGTTTGACCATGTACTGTATTTGACAAGCAAAATGTGAATGCATGTCAGCAAAAATGGTATCGTTTGGTTCGTATCTGAATGTACTTTCTAATTATATTACTTTTGCAACGTATACCATATATTTTATTTATGAAAATCATGGTCATTTATGACCCAGAATAAAAGGGAGACTAGTTAATGTGGGGTCGCTTTCTTAATTGAAGGGTAAATTGATTTTGATTTTGATCCAGTCACAGCGCGCCGGCCCTCTCGTCCAAACCTAAATCATTGCCGCACGCTCCTCTCCCTCTTCTCCATTGCAAAACCACCTCCTCTGCTCTCCATCATCTCCATTCCAACACCACCGTCTCGTCTCTCCCTCTTCTCCATTGCAAAACCACCTCCTCTCTCCTCGGACGAGGATCCCATGACGTAGCCCATCCTGCCATTGAGACACTGACACATGGGTCCCACCAAGCGCGGGGCCCACCTGTCAGCGATCGAAAGGCAGGGAAACCTCTCCTCTCCATCATCTCCATTCCAAAACCACCATCTTGCCTCTCCCTCTTCTCCATTTCAAAACCACCCCCTCTCCTCTCCATCATCTCCATTCCAAAATCACCGTCTCGCCTCTCCCTCTTCTCTATTGCAAGACCATCGTCTCTCCTCCCATCTTTCGAAGCTAGCACCGGACCACTCAAAAGGACATCTATGGAGAGGATGCAGCAGCGAATCAGGCAGATCGCCGATGGCGACCAAGCAAAGTTAGCCAGATTGAAGGAGATCCTTACTTGGTTTGACAATGGGTGGGAGATTTCGAGGACGGTGAGGGCCATGTGGCAATGTATGCAAAAGAGCAAGACAGCGGTGATGAGGGTGCTACCTCTTGAGCACTGCGTTGGTTTTCCCTGAAGAGGAAGGGATGATGCAGCAAAGTAGCGCAAGTATTTCCCTCAGTTTTTGAGAACCAAGGTATCAATCCAGTAGGAGGCTACGCGCCAGTCCCTCGTACCTGCACAAAACAAATAAATCCTCGCAACCAACGCGATAAGGGGTTGTCAATCCCTACACGGCCACTTACGAGAGTGAGATCTGATAGATATGATAAGATAATATTTTTGGTATTTTTGTGATAAAGATGCAAAGTAAAATAAAAGAAAAGTAAAAGCAAATGAAATAACTAAGTATTGGGAAATTAATATGATGAAGATAGACCCGGGGGCCATAGGTTTCACTAGTGGCTTCTCTCGAGAGCATAAGTATTCTACGGTGGTGAACAAATTACTGTTGAGCAATTGACAGAATTGAGCATAGTTATGAGAATATCTAGGTATGATCATGTATATAGGCATCACATCCGAGACAAGTAGACCGACTCCTGCCTGCATCTACTACTATTACTCCACTCATCGACCGCTATCTAGCATGCATCTAGAGTATTACGTTTATAAGAACTGGGTAATGCATTAGGCAAGATCACATGATGTAGAGGGATAAACTCAAGCAATATAATATAACCCATCTTTTTATCCTCGATGGCAACAATACAATACATGCCTTGTTGCCCCTGCTGTCACTGGTAAAGGACACCGCAAGATAGAACCCAAAGCTACGCACTTCTTCCATTGCAAGAAAGATCAATCTAGTAGGCCAAACCAAACTAATAATTCGAAGAGTCTTGCAAAGATATTTAAATCATGAATAAAGAATTTAGAGAAAAATCAAATATTGTTCATAGATAATCTTGATCATAAACCCACAATTCATCGGATCTCGACAAACACACCGCAAAAAGAATTACATCAAATAGATCTCCAAGAGAATCGAGGAGAATTTTGTATTGATATCCAAAGAGAGAGAAGAAGCCATCTAGCTAATAACTAAGGACCCGAAGGTTTGTGGTAAACTACTCACACATCATCGGAGAGGCCTATGTTGTTGATGTAGAAGCCCTCCGTGATTGATGCCCCCTCCGACGGAGCTCCGGAACAGGCCCCAAGATGGGATCTCGTGGATACAGAAAGTTACGGCGGTGGAATTAGGGTTTTGGCTCCGTACCTAATCGTTTGGGGGTACGTAGGTATATATAGGAGGAAGGAGTACGCCAGTGGAGCAACAGGGGGCCCACGAGGGTGGAGGGCGCGCCTGGGGGGGGGTAGGCGTGCCCCTCTACCTCGTGGCCTCCTCTTTTGTGTCTTGACGTAGGGTCCAAGTCTCCTGGGTCTTGTTCGTTGAGAAAATCACGTTCCCGAAGGTTTCATTCCGTTTGGACTCCGTTTGATATTCCTTTTCTTCGAAACCCTAAAACAGGCAAAAAACAACAATTCTGGGCTGGGCCTCCGGTTAATAGGTTAGTCCCAAAAATAATATGAAAGTGGATAATAAAGCCCAATAATGTCCAAAATAGTAGATAATATAGCATGGAGCAATCAAAAATTATAGATACGTTGGAGACATATCAAGCATCCCCAAGCTTAATTCCTGCTCGTCCTCGAGTAGGTAAATGATAAAAACAGAATTTTTGATGCGGAGTGCTACTTGGCATAATTTTAATGTAATTCTTCTTAATTATGGTATGAATATTCAGATCCAAAAGATTCAAGACAAAAGTTTATATTGACATAAAAATAATAATACTTCAAGCATACTAACTAAGCAATTATGTCTTCTCAAAATAACATGGCCAAGGAAAGTTCATCCCTACAAAATCGTATAGTTTAGACATGCTCCATTTTTGTCACACAAGAATGCTCTCATCATGCACAACCCCGATGACAAGCCAAGCAATTGTTTCATACTTTAGTAATCTCAAACCTATAAACTTTCACGCAATATATGAGCGCGAGCCATGGACATAGCACTATGGGTGGAATAGAGAGGGGTGTTATGTGGAGAAGACAAAAAAGGATAAAGTCTCACATCAACGAGGCTAATCAATGGGCTATGGAGATGCCCACCGATTGATGTTAATGCAAGGAGTAGGGATTGCCATGCAATGGATGCACTAGAGCTATAAATCTATGAAATCTGAACAAAACAAACTAAGTGGGTGTGCATCAAACTTGCTTGCTCACGAAGACCTAGGGCACTTGAGGAGGCCCATTGTTGGAATATACAAGCCAAGTTCTATAATGAAAATTCCCATATGAAAGTGACAAAACAAGAGACTCTCTATCATGAAGATTACAGTGCTACTTTGAAGCACAAGTGTGGCAAAGGATAGTAACATTGTCCCTTCTCTCTTTTTCTCTCATTTTTTGGGCCTTCTCTTTTTTATGGCTTTTCTCTTTCTTTTTTTCCTTTTTTTAATTCCTTACTTGGGACCATGCTCTAAAAAATGATGATCACCACACTTCTATTTATTTACAACTCAATGATTACCACTCGATACTAGAACAAAAGATGACTCTATATGAATGCCTCCGACAGTGTACCGGGATATGCAATGGACCAAGAGTGACATGTATGAAAGAATTATGAACGGTGGCTTTGCCACAAATACTATGTCAACTACATGATCATGCTAAGCAATATGGCAATAATGAATGTGTCATGATAAACGGAATGGTGGAAAGTTGCATGGTAATATATCTTGGAATGGCTATGGAATTGCCATAATAGGTAGGTATGGTGGCTGTTTTGAGGAAGATATAAGGAGGTTTATGTGTGAAAGAGCTTATCATATCACGGGGTTTGGATGCACCGGTGAAGTTTGCGCCAACTCTCAATGTGAGAAAGGGCAATGCACAGTACCGAAGAGGCTAGCAAGGATGGAAGGGTGAGAGTGCGTATAATCAATGGACTCAACATTAGTCATAAAGAACTCACATACTTATTGCAAAAATATACAAGTCATCAAAAACCTCGACACTACGCGCATGCTCCTAGGGGGATAGATTGGTTGGAAAAGACCATCGCTCGTCCCCGACCGCCACTCATAAGGAGGACAATCAAATAACACCTCATGTTTCAAATTTGTTACATAACGTTTACCATACGTGCATGCTACGGGACTTGAAAACTTCAACACAAGCATTTCTCAATTTCACAACTACTCAACTAGCACGACTTTGATATTATTACCTCCATATCTCAAAACAATCATCAAGCATCAAACTTTTCTTAGTATTCAAATCACTCATAAGAAAATTTTACTAATCTTGAATACCTAGGATATTAGGATTTTAAGCAAATTACCATGCTATTTAAGACTCTCAAAATAATCTAAGTGAAGCATGAGAGATCAATAGTTTCTATAAAACAAATCCACCACCGTGCTCTAAAATATATAAGTCAAGTACTAGAGCAAAACTATATAACTCAAAAGATATAAGAGAAGCACATAGAGTATTCTAGCAAATTCCAAATCATGTATGGCTCTCTCAAAAGGTTTGTACAGAAAGGATGATTGTGGTAAACTAAAAAGTAAAGACTCAAATCATACAAGACACTCCAAGCAAAACACATATCATGTGGCGAATAAAAATATAGCTCCAAGTAAAGTTACCGATAGAAGTAGGCGAAAGAGTGGATGCCTTCCGGGCATCCCCAAGCTTTGGCTTTTAGGTGTCCTTAGATTATCTTGGTGGTGCCATGGGCATCCCCAAGCTTAGGCTCTTGCCACTCCTTGTTCCATAATCCATCAAATCTTTACCCAAAACTTGAAAACTTCACAACACAAAACTCAAAGTAGAAAATCTCGTGAGCTCCGTTAGCGAAAGAAAACAAAAGAACACTTCAAGGTACTGTAATGAACTCATTCTTTATTTATATTGCTGTTAAACCTACTGTATTCGAACTTCTCTATGGTTTATAAACTATTTTACTAGCCATAGATTCATCAAAATAAGCAAACAACACACGAAAAAAAGAATCTGTCAAAAACAGAACATTCTGTAGTAATCTGTAGCTAGCGCAAGATATGGAACCCCAAAAATTCTAAAATAAATTTATGGACGTGAGGAATTTATCTATTAATCATCTTCAAAAAGAATTAACTAAATATCACTTTCCAAATAAAAATGGCAGAAGTTTTTGTGAGTGCTAAAGTTTCTGTTTTTACAGCAAGTGTAACAAGACTTTCCCCAAGTCTTCCCAACGGTTCTACTTGGCACAAACACTAATTAAACACGAAAAACACACAACCAAAACAGAGTCTAGATAAATTATTTATTACTAAACAGGAGCAAAAATAAAGGAATAAAAAAAATTGGGTTGCCTCCCAACAAGCGCTATCGTTTAACGCCGCTAGCTAGGCATAACAAGCAAGGATAGATCTAGGTATTGCCATCTTTGGTAGGCAATCCATAAGTGGCTCATAATAGATTCATAAGGTAATTTGATTTTATTTCTAGGAAAGATTTCCATACCTTTCCTTAATGGAAATTCCAATCTAATATTTCCTTCCTTCATATCAATAATTGCATCAATCGTTCTAAGGAAAGGTCTACCAAGAATAATAGGACATGAAGGATTGCAATCTATGTCAAGAACAATAAAATCTACGGGCACATAATTCCTATTTGCAACAATAAGAACATCATTAATTCTTCCCATAGGTTTGTTAATAGTGGAATCCGCAAGATGCAAGTTTAGAGAGCAATCATCAAAATCACGGAAACCTAACAAATCACACAAAGTCTTTGGAATCGTGGAAACACTAGCACCCAAATCATATAAAGCATAGTATTCATGATCTTTAATTTTAATTGTAATAGTTGGTTCCCACTCATCATAGAGTTTTCTAGGGATAGAAACTTCCAATTCAAGTTTTTCCTCATAAGATTGCATCAAGGCATCAACAATATGTTAATGCTTTATTTTGACTATAAGCGTGAGGAGAATTTAGCACGGATTGCAACAAGGAAATACAATCAATCAAAGAGCAATTTTCATAGTTAAATTCCTTGAAATCCATAATAGTGGGTTTAGCAACATCTATGATTTTAATTTCTTCAATCCCACTTTTATCAATTTTAGCATCAAGATCAAAAAATTCCGAATTCTTGGAACGCCTTCTAGGTAAAGGTGGATCATATTCAGTCCCATCATTATCAATATTCGCATTGAAAAACAAAGATTTAATAGGGGACACATCAATAACTTTTAGATCTTCATCTTTATTTTCATAGGAACTAGAAGAACACGCTCTTATAAAGGCATCTTTCTTAGCACGCATCCTAGCGGTTCTTTCTTTGCACTCATCAATGGAAATTCTCATGGATTTGAGAGACTCATTGATATCATGCTTAGATGGAATAGATCTAAGTTTCAAAGAATCAACATCAAGAGAAATTATATCGATGTTCCTAGCCAACTCATCAATCTTACGTAATTTTTCTTCAATCAAAGCATTGAAATTCTTTTGCGAAGTAATAAATTCTTTAATATTAGATTCAAAATCAGAGGGAATCTTATTATAATTTCCATAAGAATTGGTGTAGGAATTACCATAATTATTAGAGGAATCACTAGGGAACGGCATAGAATTAAACTTTCCTCTATACGTGTTGTTACCAAAATTGTTCCTACCAACAAAATTCACATCCATAGATTCATTATTATTCTCAATCAAGGTAGACAAAGGCATATCATTAGGCAGAAGAAACACTCTTATTAGCAAACAATTTCATAAGTTCATCAATCTTTCCACTCAAAACATTAATCTCTTCTATCTCATGCACCTTTTTTACTAGATCTTTCGGTGTGCCATTTAGAATAATTAACCATAATATTATCTAGGAGTTTAGTAGCATCTCCTAAAGTGATTTCCATAAAAGTGCCTCCCGTGGCCGAATCTAAAAGATTTCTAGAAGCAAAATTCAATCCAGCATAAATTTTTTGTATAATCATCCATAAGTTCAAACCATGTGTGGGCAATTGCGTATCATTAATTTCATCCTCTCCCAAGCTTGTGCAACATGCTCATGATCAAGTTGCTTACAATTCATAATATCGTTTCTAAGAGAGATGATCTTAGCAGGAGGAAAATACATAGAGATAAAAGCATCTTTGCACTTATTCCATGAATCAATACTATTTTTAGGCAAAGAGGAGAACCAAGTTTTAGCATGATCACTAAGCGAAAATGGAAATAGCTTCAATTTAAATATATCATTATCCACATCTTTCTTCTTTTGCATATCACATAAATCAACAAAGCTGTTTAGATGAGTAGCTGCATCTTCACTAGGAAGGCCAACAAATTGATCTTTCATGACAAGATTCAGCATAGCAGTATTAATTTCACAAGATTCAGCATCATCATTATTGTTGGTATTGGAAAAGTCACACAATTTAGTATTGTATTGAGCCATCATGACAAACAATCAATCCAACACACAATCACACAAGAGGCAAGCGAAAGAAGGCGAATAGAAAAGAGGCGAATAAGACGGCAAGGGTGAAGTGGGGGAGAGGAAAACGAGAGGCAAATGGCAAATAATGTAATGCGAGGGAGAAGAGTTTGTGATGGGTACTTGGTATGTCTTAACTTGTGCGTAGATCTCCCCGGCAAAGGCGCCAGAAATCCTTCTTGCTACCTCTTGAGCATGCATTGGTTTTCCCTTGAAGAGGAAAGGGTGATGCAGCAAAGTAGCGTAAGTATTTCCCTTAGTTTTGTGAACCAAGGTATCAATCCAGTAGGAGACTACACGCAAGTCCCTTGTACCTACACAAACGATCAAGAACCTTGCAACCAACATGATAAAGGGCTGTCAGTCCCTTCAGGGTCACTTGCAAAAGTGAGATTTGATAAAGATAATAAGATCAATATTTTTGGTATTTTTGTTGTATAGATTGAAAAGTAAAGATTGCAAAATAAACGGTAACAGAAATTGGCAAGTTGTCGGGAAAATAATATAATAGAGAATAGACCCGGGGGCCATAGGTTTCACTAGTGGCTTATCTCGAGAGCATAAGTATTCTATGATGGGTGAACAAATTACTGTTGAGCTATTGACAGAATTGAGCATAGTTATGAGAATATCTAGGTATGATCATGTATATAGGCATCACGTCCGAGACAAGTAGACCGACTCCTGCCTGCATCTACTACTATTACTCCACTCATCGACCGCTATCCAGCATGCATCTAGAGTATTAAGTTAATGAAAACAGAGTAACGCCTTAAGCAAGATGACATGATGTAGAGAAATAAACTCATGCAATATGATGAAAACCCCATCTTGTTATCCTCGATGGCAACAATACACTACGTGCCTTGCTGCCCCTACTGTCACTGGGAAAGGACACCACAAGATTGAACCCAAAGCTAAGCACTTCTCCCAGTGGGTCAATCTTGTGGTGTCCTTTCCCGATGACAGTAAGGGCAGCAAGACACGTATTGTATTATTGCCATCAAGGATAACAAGATGGGGTTTTCTTCATATTGCATGAGTCTATCCCTCTACATCATGTCATCTTGCTTAAGGCGTTACTCTGTTTTTAACTTTACTCTAGATGCATGCTGGATAGCGGTCGATGAGTGGAGTAATAGTAGTAGATGCAGGCAGGAGTCAGTCTACTTGTCTCGGACGTGATGCCTATATACATGATCATACCTAGATATTCCATAACTATGCTCAATTCTGTCAATTGCTCAACAGTAATTTGTTCACCCACCGTAGAATACTTATGCTCTTGAGAGAAGCCACTAGTGAAACCTATGGCCCCGGGTCTATCTTTATCATATCAATCTCCTACTACTTAGTTATTTACTTTGCCTTTATTTTACTTTGCATCTTTATCATAAAAATACCAAAATATTATCTTATCATATCTATCAGATCTCACTCTCGTAAGTGGCCCTATAGGGATTGACAACCCCTATTTGCGTTGGTTGCGAGGATTTATTTGTTTTGTGCAGGTGCGAGGGACTCGCGCATAGCCTCCTACTGGATTGATACCTTGGTTCTCAAAAACTGAGGGAAATACTTATGCTACTTTGCTGCATCATCCCTTCCTCTTCGGGGAAAACCAACACAGTGCTAAAAGAGGTAGCAGGCGCGCCCCCTACCTCGTGGCCTCCTCTTTTGTGTCTTGACGTAGGGTCCAAGTCTCCTGGGTCTTGTTCTTTGAGAAAATCACGTTCCCGAAGGTTTCATTCCGTTTGGACTCTGTTTGATATTCCTTTTCTTCGAAACCCTAAAACAGGCAAAAAACAGCAATTCTGGGCTGGGCCTCCGGTTAATAGATTATTCCCAAAAATAATATAAAAGTGGATAATAAAGCCCAATAATGTCCAAAATAGTAGATAATATAGCATGGAGCAAAAAAATTATAGATACGTTGGAGACGTATCAGAGGGCAGCATGTACTCCTCGGCGGCAGTCCGGCCGCAGTCCTTCGAGTTCATCAAGTATCTCCTCTAGGAAATGGAGCAGACAGATTCGCCCGAGGCGAAAGTCAGGCGGAGGTGGTGGGCGTATAGGTTGAAGGTCGAGCACGCAGAGGATAATGAATCGATCGAGTACGGTGTGACGTTCGTGAGGGTGCAGAGCCAGCCGGAGCCACATGAGTATTCGTTCTCCCACTGCAAGAGGAGGACGGATGGCGCGACGTCGCTTCCCTGCTGTTCTCCACGGTTCCCTCAATGCTCACCTCGTTTCAACGATGTCGATAGGGTTTAAGGTAAGCTTGACACTAACCTAATCTTCCATCTGCTCATGCTTACAATCAGTGTGACAGCTAATAAAAATCATGCTTACAATTAGTCTCCGAGTACTACGACAATCACCCTAAAATAGCTCTGGACCTTTGGGTCAAAGTTATGACACTGTATACAAATAAAGAAAAATAGATTGGTGCTTCTTTCAGAAAAGAGTATGCCCTAGAAAACTGTCAATATAAGCTACTAGTATTTTTTTGAAGTCTAAGCTACTAGTATTTGGTTAGAGGATTTGCTGCCGAGAAAGATCCATCCACAGTGAGCGCCACACATCCCACTGATGGTGGTGGATGCCAATTCTTAGATGGAGCAGGGTTGGTGTCGGTAATTTTTACTTGGCACCTCGCACTCTGCATATATGCCGATTGCATCCGTACATGTGTGCAGTTCCACCAAAATGCAACTGAATAACCCTGTTTGCACAGATAATGAAAAGGCGTGATTACATTATAGTGGCACTAGTTGATGAAACATACACTAATAAATAGAAGAAAATATTGCGATAGTATCATAGTATGCCATGCTGCAAGGGCGAGATGGGCCCTGCGACGCCTCATACGGTACACCTCATACTAGAAATCGACCCAAGTCTCCCCGATACACCTTCTGCCAGTGATGAACATTAGTGTACAACGGTAGTACAAGGAGGGGCCTTGAGACATTCCAATCTCTATTTTGGTGCAGATCAACTAAAATTAAGCACCCAAGTTTGCAGAAATGCTTAAACATTAACAATGGGACTAGTTGATGAAACATATACTAACAAAGAGAAGCACTTTCTTTATCTACATTGGAAATGAAATGATAGAGAGGACACTCGCTCTATTTTAACTGTATTATTACTTCATTTTATCAGTGGCACTAGGGTCGAGCAAGTGGCAAACAAGGTGTACCATGCTTTGCAAGGATAGAGGCCGGGGGTGCTTAGACTGGGATGCTGAAGCTGGCTCTTTCAGTCCCTATCTTCCCCTCTAATGTTTCTGTGGTAGCATTTGGGTTGTAATACAAACTTGGTTGAGTTGGTGATGCGTCACCCTACCTGCCTAGCTTATGCGGCGAACTTGTGTCCTGCTAGTAGTACTCAGTCCGTTCTAGTAGTAGTTGCATAACTGCCCATTTACACTGAGATGTTGTCGGATAATGGTTCTCTATGGTTGGATTTCTTTAATGAAATCGGAGGAAACTCCCTATTTTGATATATATATATAAATTAGTGCCACTAGCGGTGCCAAAACATTGCCTCAAATTAATAGTGCCACTAGATTAAGGTGCAAAATAATAACATTACTGCTTTATCATGGTAGTGCCAAAACAGTAGCACAAGAGCAGACTCAACATGCAGGATCTTTGGCAAACGGTCAGACCAAAAAGGAACATACCTCGTGATGGGAATCATGTCTACAATCAACACCATCATAGAAGGGATGACACCAGTCACCAGCATGGATGATTCAATTCATGGGACCTTTTGGTGCAGTTCACCTAAAATGAAGCAATGTCCCATGAGCTAGCAGCTTCTTCTTCATTTTTTAAGAAAAGGGCTCCAGCCTCGGTTCCATTTCCATCAGAAAATGAAACCCACGGAGCTTCTTCTTCATTAGTTGCAGTAAAATTGAGCAACATCAAGGTTGGTTGTGAAGCTCCTGGAATGTTCAACTATAATTTGGATATCATTTGTACAGTTGAACTAAGATCAAGCATGAAATGTATGTCTTTGTTTGCTGAAAAAGGTGGAAAGGAGGGTGACAAACAAGTGATGAAACATACATCAAATGAAAAGAAGCATGTTCCTTATCTGAATGGCAATCCTACAAGGACAGTTGCAATTTCTAAAGTAGCAGCATTGCAAGATATTAGTGTGGGCATTAGCATTAACTATGACAACCGTGAAATACGACATTACTTTAATGGTGACATTGCTTCATTTTACCAGCAACATTGGTTTAACGTGTCCTTACTTTTAGCAGTGCGACTGCTACATTTTACCAGTGGCATTACATAAGAGTGGCTCAGGGCAACAAGCATTAGAACAAGATATCTGGGTTGATCCCATTTTTGTTCGGTATAGCCACCTTATACTGTGTGACGCTAACAAATATAGTGCTGAACTTACTCTGTTGACTTGTCCCCCAGTCCCCACTTTCTTTCCTTTTTCAACCAATAGATCAGGTTTATATTGAGTTTGTACTATGTTTCCCTTTATTTCCCTATTAGACCTAGAGACCAATTGGATAGCCAGTCTCTGCTACTTTTCGCCCCCATTATTTCCTCTTTCGACCAAGTTCAAGATTCAGGTAACAAATCTTCCCCCACCCCCTTTCTTCCTTGTTTGAACTTAGTACTAGATTCAAGTGCATGAACTAGTTTTACCTCTTAACAGTAAATATTTAGGTGTCTTTCGAACAACCGATTAATCCTACTCCCTCTGTTCCAAAATAGATGACTCAACTTTGTACTAACTTTAGTACAAAGTTAATACAAAGTTGGGTCATCTATTTTGGAACGGAGGGAGTATCTACGAGGGGGCCAGGGAAATAGTAAAAGATACAAATGCAGTGACGTCAGGAGCTCGGGAGGTAGAGTAAGGCCAGTTTTGAAGGAATTTATACCTGAGGGTCGCCGGGATGTCGCTAGGTGGGCGAAGGGAGGCCGGATCTGCCCAAACTACGGCAGTGAGGAAGAAGGGATCAGAGGCCCTCCCAAGCCAGCGGTGCTAGGGAGAGAACGGAAAGGCACATTGATCGGGATGCGCCGGCAGTGCGTAAGAGCCGTCACCGAGGACGACCGCGTGAACGTTGCACCTTCTCACCTTCCCGACGGAGAGAATCCGGCTGGATCTGTGACCAGCGCTGAGCAGAGAGAGAGAGAGAGTGTGGCCACCGCTGTCGTGTTTAGATCTGGAGAGGATGAGACAGTGTGAAGAGAGCAACACTAGCAAGCAAGCGCGGAGGATCCTACCTATATATAGTAGAGTACTACTAGTTTTCTTTTGTCTACCGAAGCCGGCTTGACCTCGTCAATGACTATCTTCATGCACGTGCCCCAGAGGCGCAGTTGTCCACATTTTGATCTGAAGCACCGGATTATAACATTACAAGAAACCGTAACCTCGCTACCCAAAGGAGACAACATGAATCCCGACGGACAAACTAGACGAGGATCAAACCTCAAATTAAAGATAAACTCGTAGAAAAGGGGTCCATCGATAGATGCCCTAATTAACATAGCCGGCTTGACATAGATGGCAATCGAGTAGTCTTCGTGCATGTGGGCCCCATGACTAGCGCCTTGGAGGAACTCAGTTCTCGATGTTTAACCCTCGCAGTGATCCAAAGCACATGACACCTAATTTTGCGAGATGACAAGAAACCTTTTTTTAGATTTCTCACTAGAACTACAGCCCTGTACAACATAGCCTGCACGATATGTAGACGATAGACAATCCAGGCGTGTTTGCTGGAGTCTAGTCACATGCATGGACAAACCGATCTTCCGTGTCATGTAGGGATCGTCCAGGAACCATCATCGAGGCCTCCACCAACGTCTGTACAACACTTCTCTAGTACTATCGCTCGTCTCTCTCTACTATTACTCACCTGACTTGCTGGGCCGGGGAGTGTGCCTATGGCCGGTTCTCAATTGCGGTCCCACATGTGTGTGCAAATGTAATATGACGCGCGTTCCATTCGGAGAGTGGCGTGCCAGACCGACCGACCGTTTGGGGTGCGACGCGAACGCGACGGGCGTGTTGTATACTGTACTCCGTAAATGTGTACCACCGTTTTCTTGAGGCTTTGATCCATGGCGCAATCCATGGATACAAAATCAGTATACTGTACTATTTAAAAGTCGAGGGCGGGGCTTTTCCCGCACGGTATGCGGGGCAGTTCCGCCTAGTCATTCGACAGAGACGCGAGAAGATAAGGGAATAGGCTGCTGCAAACATAGGGCTATGTGATTTGACAACGAGTTACTTCTGGATAGGTGGGGCCCGGTGATTTGACTTGCCATTATCATTTTAACTACGGTGCTACAACCGGCATGAGTCTCCCGATTCCTGACCACCTCCATACAGGTGCCTCTCCCGATGCTCCACCATGTAGAGGCTGGCTCTTGCTTGAGAGCCCACTCCTCCACTTTTTCCTTGTCCCTTTCCCCCACATATGCAAAAATGCCATGTAAAGCGGGCTTATAGCCCACTATTGTACTTGATCCTACAGGTGCTAAGCCTGCCACATAGGCATAAAGTCCGATGTGGCAAGTTAATTAAGAAGAGAGAGACTAGTTTGATGACCCCAGGAAGAAACGGTGCTAAGCGCGTGTACCTAGATGAACCAAACTTAGCAACAAAAAACTAAGCACCTATGCATTGGGGACTTGAGTTGCTAAGCCATTTAATGCACATAGCACCTCATCTAAGCACCATTTCACTGGAAGAGGTCACTCCTTGGCAAATGCAATAAATACTATGAAGAAAGAGATAGAGAGAAGTAAACAAAAAAATACTTTTATAGCCAATCTTATAGCTAACCTTGTTGTATGAGTGACTAAGTAATGACTATGTATGACATGCCAACATCAGATAGCCTAACGCACCGTATTAAATCTCCAAGGGCGTGACCGCATGAGCGAGGGGACGGTCGTGGTAGGTTCGACCATGACACGGGCTGCTAGCATCCCTTGGATCTGAGATTGAACGGCCGCATGCTAAGTTGCTGAAAATTTGCAGAATAACCCTCCAGGATAGGATATTCACCCATAGGTCTAGAATCACGCCATGCAACCGTTCGATCTCAGATCCAAGGGCTCTCGGAAGCCCGTATCATGGGAGAATGGAAAGCTTCGTATCACCTGTAATTTTCCTGACGCTTGACATGACATCGAAAGCCATTTAATTGGGCGTCGAGTAGACATGACATCTAATTGGGCCCCCATAGTACTGTGCATGAATCCATTTATCCACCAGACAAGCCACTACCTTGCCGTTCACACGCCCCCCCCACTCAGCATTTTTACAACTGATAAACTGCTCCTAGTCGTCTCGTCCTTTCACATTACGGCAGTTCCACTAATCCTAACCCTCCTCCCAAATCCATGGCGTCCCAAATCTCCATGATTGGCGGTGAGTACAAGGTTAGAACCATCACCGATGATGAGTTCGACGTCATCTACACCCGTTCTTCCGCAATGGTGAAAGAATGCCTTGCTCGCTTCAAATGCCTGTTCGAAAACTCAAATGATGAGTGGGTCACTGGGCTAGATGTTGAGTACACCACAGTCCTGGGAAGCGAGAGGAATTTAAAGGAGGCAGAGAAGAAGAAGCTCGCCGTGATCTAGGTTTGCGTGCATGACTTATGCTTGGTCTACCACATATGCCATGCTGACGTTGAGTGTGAGGAATTTAAGAAGTTCCTCAAGGGCAGCCGAGTCAAATTCATTACTGTAGACTTTAGGAATGACAAGGAAATCCTGGGTCAGATAGGACTCATTGTAGGCGACCCCTTGGACCTCTAGAAGGAAGGGCTGGTGCCCTCCCATGATCAGCCTTCAATGCTGACCCTGGCAGGAGCCATGGTTCATCTTTCGTACGGTAAACTGAAGAAACCTCGCACACGTTTCATCATGCATGGCAGTGTAATGTACTAGATATAGACCACATCCACTACTCTGCAATGGATGGCTACCTTTGTTTCAATATCTACAAGGGTTGGATGAAGAGCAAGAGCCAAGTGTGCAGTTCAAGCAAAGAAGTATCGCCCAAGAGGAAGAGGGACAAGGACGAAGTCGAGGACGTGGACGAGGACTCCGAGTAAGGTGGCAGTGTCGTTGCTCATGGTGGTTCTAATGCAGTGTCTACCGAATTAGGTGCTTAGTTTAATTTCTGGTGTCCTTAGTTTTATTTTAGGGGTGTGTTGTGCTGAGCCCCCAGCAGAACTATGTTATGTTTCTTCTCGTTACTTTAACTCTTCAGTACGTACATACTAGTATTTCTTACAGTTCATCTTTTAGTTGGTATAGTACTACGACTACCACTCGTTTCTTCACATTATATATGTACAATATATATGGCCAACATCATATAGCCAACACTTTAGTTGTCAAAGAATTTCAGGGGGCTTAGTTTTGTCAAAGAACTTCAGGGTGCTTAGTTTTACTTGACGGGTGTGTTGTGCTGGACACCATTATTGTGACTCAAATCTCTTTTGCCATGTTATAATGACATAAATACCGATGGGCCAACATACCAGCTCTCCCTCTACCTCACTACAGTAAAATAAAGTGTGGGTCCTACTTGATCCCAACAACATTCTTATTTTCCTGTAAAATTGTTCGCTTGGTTACTCCTGACAAGCGGGGCCACACTTATCATTGCGAGAAACGGCTTATTTTTGTCATGTAACATGGTTAACGGGTTTGACGTGAAAATCACAATGTCTAATGGTATTTTTGAGCAAACATCTAACTTAACGATGGCATTTTTAGATATCTAATTGCATTTTTGAGTAGGCATCTCACGGATCGATGGCATTTTTGAGTAGTTGTAACTTCTAATGGCAAAACTAAGTAGTGATACACAAACTAGTGGCATAAATAATAAGAACCCAAGAATTAAATAGGTATGCTAATTTCTTTAATATAATTTAGCACCCCATTTAAGAACGTACTAGCTTTTTTAATAGTACTATATGCATAATTTGGCGATGAGCGCTCTCTATATGTACCACCTTTTTTCTTTAATTTCATCTTGTTAGTTTTGCTCCATGGCGCAATCCATCGATCCTAATATTGTACAAAAGTATACATTTTTTAAAAGCTAGAGGGTGGGGTAGTCTAGCTAGGTCGGTTTCAAGAGAGGCGAGGGCCTTTGTGATTTGATGGCTCATTACTGCTGGAAGACGGGGCCTTGTGATTTGATTGCTCGTATAAATGTGCCGACGACCTGAGGAGGAGCAAAGAACCATGTGGTGTACTCAAGTTTTCCACTGGAGTACGATGGAGGAGGACGAAACATGGCAGCCCAGTGCCATATCTCTACTCTCTACTCTTATTATATATTACTAGAAAGAGGCATTGTTCTATTGGCGATAAAGAATTATCTAATTTGCTAGTCATCTCATTTTTAGCATTGTTCCATTCATGCCTCGCAGAGAACATGACACATGCGGCGAAATACCCGAAGCAAAAGAAGAAACACGGGAGCAAAACAAGAAGGAAGATTATCACCCCCAAAAAAAGGAAGACACACACACAAGTCTGGGGCGCTGCTCTCACTACATGAAGGGTTGCTGGCCGCGGAGTTGTAACTGCTTCTTCATCGCCTCCACGTCCTCCATCTCCTTGCGCGTCTCCTCCGCCATCTTCTTCATTGTGTCCATGACGCGGGATTTCTCGACGCGAGCCTTCATCATCTGTTCCACGGCTGCATTATGTACCTTGACACCAGCCGGGTGCTCGATGCGGAGCTTCACCAACTCCTCCTTCTGTTCCATGACGAGGGCCTGCAGCATCTTCATCGAGGAACTACTATTCTCATGCAGCTTCTTCCAGCCGGCGTTCTCCTCCTTCAGCAAGTCGAGCTCGTGGCAGAGCTTCGCCTTGTCCTCCTGAAGTTGCAGGATTTCGCTGGTCGCCTTCTTCTCTGAGGCAATGCTCTTCTTCAGCAGCATCACCAAGCCGGCGGTCAACTTCCCCTGCTCATTGAGCTCAGAGGGCATGTCGTCGAGGCTGTCCTTCAGCAGCTCCACCAAGCCGTGGATGAACTCCTTTTGCTTATTGAGCTGATCGGGCATGCCATCGAGGGATAATGACTCTAGCGCCGCCAGCTCGGCCTGTTCGCCTCCATGGCTAGGGCGCTCCTGGGAGCCATCGCCTGCCTATGAGAGATCTTTCGAGGTCTCTGCGTGGCGGCGAGCCCTCTCTTTTTTTCCGCAGCCTTGGTTGCCGCTCCCTTGTTACGAGTAGTTCTCAACCTAGAGCTCTGCACATTGGCCATGGCAAGGACGGAGGAAGAAGGAGGACTTATGAGGAGGAAGGTAGAGTAATTTTGGTTTAGGTAGTTCCCCTTTTTATAGCCAAAGTACTAGCACTAGTACTAAAACCTGCATAGTGGGAACACGTTCAGGTTTGGTACGTACTGGTAGGTGTGAGCAGGATTGCACTTAATTGTAGCACTAGTACTTTGGAATGTGATGGGAACAAGGTAAAGATTAATTGATGGTTTTGGTTTCGAGGCCCGAAACGGTTCCCGATGAGTTTAGTGGAACATAAATTTCAAGTACTCTCGATGAGTTTAGTAGAACATAAATTGTTTAACATAAAAAATATATCATTAAAAAATAGAATATTCGAAGTTTGTAATGATATATTTTTCGTAATGTATGCCTCTTATTAAGTCGGTCAAATTAACAACCTAGGTACACGTGCAAGACTTGTAAACTGAGATAGAGGGAGTACTACACTACTCAAATGCGGTCGCACAAGTTAGTGATGTAACTGGTTGTACATGTCAGACCAAGCCAATGCGTGTCCCTTCGGTGAGACGCGGGTCCGATCGACCGTCTGTTGGTGCGACTGACCGTAAAGTACTTATGTGATGGAGACTTCTGGTTGTGGTTTCAGTTGATTGTCATGACCAAGCATTCTTAAACTAGTGATAAATTAATTACCATATTTTTCCAAACGACGAGGTATTTTTTACAGGAAAACAATACATATAGATGGAGTGATGTCAAGGTTGCAAACTGACATAGCGTTGCAAGTTCACTGCAGCAGCAACCGACTAGGTCACTGCATCGCTGGCGGGGAAGGAAGGAAGCTCACCTCGCCTATGATGCATGCCCAGCGGCGCCGCCGCAACTGGTCCCGGGATTTGGCTTCTCCTACCGCCCATTTGAACAGTTGCACCGGCTGCTCATGCCATTGCACAGGCATGCATGTTCTTTCCTACGCAGTCGACTCCGTGAATATGATCTCTGCCATTAGCCCTAGCTCGAAATCAATGTGACGCTCCAGATGCTGACATCCCTCAACATCTCTCCCCTGAGATCGACTTGCGCCTCCGCCTTGTGCTGCACCAGGCGCAGCTCCTTGGAACTTCTCTCCAATTGATGCAACGCTTCCTCGATCCAATTTGCCATTCCTGCCCACCACCTAAAACACAGCCCTGGCGTGTCCTCTGGCGCCACCGATCTATGATTCCAGAGCAATGGATCCCCTCTAAAACACATGTGGGTTTCGCTCAAAGGCGGCAGTGCTGTGGGACGCAACGAGAGGGCAGCCCACGGGATCCTAGGATCTAAGGCATTATCAATGGCGGGATCCTCCATGGCAGGATCCGGTGGGCGAGGCGGGGAGGCGAGCCTAGGCGCTGGGAGAACCCTACGAGGCTAATACAAAGATAATACTACTCCACTCCGTCCATATTTAAATACAAAGGCCACCAACAGTAGCCCTGGCAAAAATTGATCATGCTGCCTGCGTCCTGGTTTATTGGCCCCCTTTTTTGTGACACTTTTTATGACATGCATAAATATTATGTGACTTTCAAATATGGTCAAAAATTGGCACAAAATATGAAGGAGACCAATGGAAGTACTGGCACCCCATGATTTAACTACTCGCATGCGCGCAGTGGAGTAGTAATGTCTTTCTTCCGCCCTCACGTCCACTCAATTTGCATGCGTTATATTAATTGACCATCAATGAAATGAAGGACTTTACACGTGTCAAATTATCACATGGGGTGGATCTTCGTACAAAAATGTGTCGCCCCGTGTGCGTGCGAGGGAATGAGTGCGTGCGTGGCGTGCGTGCACATCTTCACTTCGTGCATGTACTGCGGGTGTGGCTCAGAGAGGACAAGTACATTCTTCTGGAAGCAGCAACACGTCATTGTGATCAATCCACAAAAGGAGGTCACGACAAGCTTCCACATGTGCCACGTAGCTTCATGAACTGTAAGAGAGACACTGTGTAGCATGCCATTGGAATTCTAATTTATGTGTTTGCACATACTCGAAGTACTAGTAAGGTACACATGCATTGCACGCATCAGATTTGGCAACCAAATTCTGAATAAATAGCACACTATAGTGTCGGCGTTCTAGGAACGGGGGTCCCCAGACTTGCCTGCCTGCGGCCCGCGGCGTGGCTCAAAAGGGGGCCCAGCGCGGCCCATCTTCATCAACACAGACCCAAGACCCTCGCGAGGGGCCAAGCCTCGCGGGGCGGACGACACGGAGCTTCCTCAGGCACGGCCTCATCAGGCTGGCTCGCGAGGAGGCGGAGAGATCAAGGCGGGGTACCTCACGAGGTGCCCGTGATGCAAGCCATGACGACCAAGGGCGCCAGGCGGGCGCCAGCCGCACAGTGTCGTCCTTTCCTCTTTGGTGCAAAGGGTGCAAGCGCAGGCGAGAGCATCAAGCAAAGGCACCCATTTTGGTGCAACGAGACCAAGACCAGTCCAATGGCAGGGAGGAAGTCATTGTGGAGCCCAAGCCAGCGTCACCACCAGAGCCTTTGGCAGGCGAGGACCAACTTTAGTCAGGATAAGTGTACCAGATGTTCCCCTTTAAAATGGCCAATTGTTGGCGCCCTTCCCGCTCAATATTTGGGAAGAGGCCCAGGGCCTTTGCCTATAAATAGGACTAGCCACCCACAGGGGAGATCAGAGATCGGATCGAAATCAGAGAGAGAATCGAGAAGAGAGAGAGAGAGAGAGAAGGGTGACTGAACTCCTCCTAGCAGTTCATCCCCCCAGCCAAGAACAGACCCTCGCGAGGCTGTTCTTCCTTGTATTGCTCATCATCATCAGCCCAAGAGGCAATCCACCACACTACACACTAGAGTAGGGTATCACACCACAACGGTGGCCCGAACCAGTATAAACCCTCTGTCTCTTGTGCTGTTCTTTCCATAGCTTAGATCTTAGCGAAGCGGAGGGGTGTAGTTAGGTAGAAGGCGAAATCTCCGCGCGCACCCCAGTGTTTGAACCTCAAGGGTCTGCCGGAACCTGAAATCTGACATATAGCATGTAAGCTCTGAGTCATATATGCCTGATGTAGACCTTCGTTTAATTCTTATAGTTCATCCCATTCAAAATAAATTAGTTTTTATAAAAAAGCTAGGGCCTCTTTGATTTGTAGGATTTCCAAAATGCGGGAATAGGAAAAACATGGGATTAGAATGGAATGTCATCTTGAATCCTACAGGATTGTATGAGTGTTTGATTATGCATAGAAAAAGTGCAGGATTCTTTCAAAGTGGTTTGATTGGATGGGACTTTTCCTATGAAATCTAGTGCAAATGAATCCTATGGAAAAATTTCTATGGTTTACAATCCTATGAATCAAACAACCAAGATAGGAAAATTCCTAAGGATTATAATCCTCCAAAATTCCTTTGAGAATCCTTTGAATCAAAGAAGCCCTTAATCTATTTTATGATTCATGGAATTGTGCGTTGTAAAGCATAAAGTAAAAACAAATAGTGGCAATTCAACTAGAAAAAAGTTTGGGCAGTTATGATACGGAAGATTCTAGAACAAAGGAGAAGCACTTGTGTTTTGAGGTTTGTGCATTATGCTTAAGTTCAACCATGGAGTATGCTAGATTGTACATGTGGAAAAATCCGGTGGGGGCTAGAAGATGGTGTGAGGGGCCAAGTGGAGGGAGACTATGAAGGATTACACAAGTGCGAGATCGTCATTTGAAGAGAGGGGGCGAGAACGTGCGCTGTTGCGCGAAGTGGCGAAGCCATGAAAAATAAATGAGCTAGGGGGCCAAGCATTGCTAATCCTTTACGAGAAGGGCCAATTCATCAACTTAAACCATTTTACCAGCAATTGTCTAATGATCACATTCATATTAGCCTCGATATATAGTGATGTTAGGGGGGCAGGGCCCTTGCTGCCCCCTGTCTTCGCCACTGTGCGCGCGTCTGAGAGAAGAAGTGGAGGCATGGATGATGAGAGGGGGACGTTGGATATATAATTAATGTGGGTGTATTAGCTATGTAATCCTATATAGACAGGTATAGGTTGATCGATGTGGACGTGGGAAAGAGGGTGAGACCTCAAATGAGGAACATCGATCGTTGCGCATGCACGTGAGAGATAAAGAATGCCCGATATGATGGGGAGGTGGAGGTGTGTGTGAGTGTGCATGCATAGGAGACCGGCCTGAAGAAAAAGATTGCATGTGTGCGATGGATAATGCCGACTGGTACCATGTGTGCATGCATGCACGAGAGAAAGTTATTGGTACAATTATAGAGAGAAGATGACTGTGTGGGTGTAAAAGACTAGGTGACATCATAATCAATGTAAAGTAGAATTCAAATATTTGAATAAGAGATCATGATGTTTGAAACCCATGCATGCATGAATATAACTGAGATATGTGTGGTGTGGTTTGGAAACAAGCATGTTGTACTGTATACACATTGAACAAGGTCAGACTAATTTGTATTTGAGATATCGATGGCAGGCATCGTTTGGCCACATTGCATCCGTGCATGGACACAATATTCTAATTGGAGATGATGGGTGGCTTTCGCATCACATATCTATATCTATACCCTTATATATATTATATTATATATTTTTTATATAGTGTGCGAATAACTTTAACTTTGAAAGATGGTCGTTGGATGAGGCCAATACGATGGTGCAGAGATGGCAAATTTGAGCACAACTGGCTGTTGTATATCATCTAGATTCCACCAGATTTTGCCACATGTACAATCTAGAAGACTCCATGGTTGAACGTAAGCATAATGCACAAACCCCAAAACACAAGCACTTCTTCTTTGTTCTAGAATCTTCCGTATCAGAATTGCCAAAATGTTTTTCTACATGATTTGCCATTATTAGTTTTTACTTTATGCCTTACAACGCACAATTCCATGAATCTTAAAATAGATTAGCTTTCTTATAAAAACTAGATGATTTTTAATGAAATGAACTATAAGAATTAAACGAACGTCTACATCATGCTTATATGACTCAAAGCTTACATGCTATAATGTGGTATTTATTCATAATTTGGTTGCCAAATCTCACGCATGCAATGCACGTGTACCTTACTAGTCTAAATGGTGTTTGCGTATGTGTTGTGCTTGTTAAACACATTGTACGTAGTATATCATGCATGGTTTAGATTCCGAACATCTAGCTAGAGCATACATGTATTATGATTTGAACTCAACATAAAATCTATACATATATTTGAATTTGAGATCGTATGTACATGTAATTCGTATTTATATAGGAATTTACTTATCCTATATTCATGTTCTGTGTTGTGAAGATAATATTTAGATGGTTGTATAACTAACCCGAGTACAATCCCATTCAAACAGGGAAAATGTACTCAAATTTAGTCCATATGCTAGACAACACACATTGTTTTTTTTATTGTTGAGGGAAGTGCAAATTGTTTTGGTACTGTACACATTATGTTTGTTGTCCTGATTTTTTTAGTTTTTTGTTGTATTTGAATGCATTTCTAGTAATATAGTAAAATGGGACATAGCTCTCTCTAGTTATGAGGTGCGAATTGTCTTTTATTTTGGGTACACGTTAAGCTTGTTCTCCCGAAATTTCAAGCCGGGCCTTGTTATGGCGAAATTTCAAGCTAGCGTCTCTGTCCATCGTGCTGCGAAACTCCCACCTCTTCAACTCGTGCCTTGTTACCCCGAAATATTTAAGATATATCTTTGTCTCGTTGTGCTCCGACAACTCCCTCCATCTCAACCCGCGCCTTGCCATTCCAAAATTACAATGCACGCGAAAACTCCCACCTCCTGTGAAATCTCGACACGTGAAATGCCCGTGATACCCCTAAACCGAAAGAACCGCCTAGCTCAAATCGATGGGGGTACTTTCGTAACTTACCCCACATTTCAGAAAAGCGCGTCCCTAAGCCATGGTTCCCCACTCCCATCCCATCTGCCCACCCATTCGTACATCGAGGCTGCAAAAACCCGCGAAGCCCCACACCCACCTCCGTCCGCCACCCAGTCGGAGCATCTACCCCGACGACATCGTCCACAACAAAACCTCAACATCCCTCATCCACCGCACCGGATGAGGATCTGTCGTCGATCTCGTCGTCCCGCCGGTTCAGCCACCCCATCCTCGACCTCCAAGGAGCTGCCCCGACGTTCCCCTCGTCTTTCGCGCCACCTTCATTCCCACACCGCCATCTTCACCTACACCACCGGAAGAGCATCATCATCACCATTTCCTCGGACGAAGCTGAGGCCTAATCGGCACCACCAAAGAGGTTGTACACTAATTGCCGCATTTTCTTCTTGAATCGATCTCACGGTGCTGTCAGCGCTCGGTCCCGAGCCAACACGCCGCGGCTCCATCCATGGCGGCGTCGCCGGCCACTTCCTCCATGGTGTCGCTCTCTCGGCGGCGACGTCCACATCAGTAGGAGTTGCTGTTGCATTAGCTCTCGTTCGCGCAGCTTCTCTGGTCATGCTCTTGGTCCCCTGCTTGGTCTGCTCTTGCTCTTTCTCTTTGCTCGCGTTGCAACTCTCGCTCTTGCTCTTGCTTGCGATGCTGCTCCGATTTAGCTACACTTCAGTTGACTGAATCGACTTTCGATTCAGTCGATTTTCAGGGGGTGGTGGGGCTCGCCAGAGTTAAGGAAGAACCAGCCGTAGCGGGGAGGGGGGCTCGGCGGAGAGGTACCACATTATCTATCTTAGGGTTCAGGGTGGGGGCGGTGGTCGGCGGCGGCGGTGGGGCGGTGGCGTGGGGATCACCAGAGAAAAAGCTCGGCACGGTGGGGGCCTAGAGGGATGGCCGGGGCGGCGGCGGACCGGCGGTGGGGAGTGGTTTCGAGGCGGGCGGGGCGGCGCACCACCGGCCGCGGCCGGCGGGGGGCAGTTGTTTGGCCGGTGGTGGCTGGCGGCTCAGGGTAGCCTCACCTGATGCTGCTACACGACCAGCTGCCCTGGCTCTCGCACGCGCTGCTGCTGCTACTGCTTTTCTGCTACTAGTGCGTTCAGTTTCGACAGAAAAATTCAGTTTCCGCAGTTAAGTTCAATTTCGACAGTTAAATTCAGTTTTGACAGTTAAGTTCAGAGATGAGCAGCTGATGTATTTTACATCTAGCACTTTGTGGTTATATATTTTACGTGACGTATTGGAGATGCTATTAGAATTCCACTCAGGTTAATGTTGTCTCTCTTGTCCTGCTTCAGCCTCAGCGTCGTACAACTCACCGGAGCTGCTCCAACAACGAAACCCTCCATCACAGGGGAGCAGTACCCCGGGCTCCATCTCCAGATGCGTAAGATCTTCTTCCCCTCCTCCGACAACCAAGTCAGCTGGATCATCCTCACCGACCAACCCAATCACACTGAGATCGACATGGCTTCGTCAAAGAGGTTGGACACTAGTTGCATGTCTTTTTTACTCTACATGTTATATATATTGTCCACTAAGCACACACAGTAATGTGAAATACGATTAGTTTCTCCTACTATATGACAAGTAGTGAGCTACCAGGAAACTTAGCTATCCGTGATGGACTCTCTTGAACACCATCATTATTAATCTATGTGCGTTTGAGTTGTGCATTTGTCGATGGGCCTGGGAGTTGAGCTAGTAGAGAAGTGGCCTGGGTCCAAAGTAATAGAAGTAGGACAAAAACAATTTTTGAGTGTAGGCTTTTCCTTGCTCAAGCCTGCCTACTAGAATCGCCGGTGCTTGAAAGGAAAAGTGAAGGAAAAACATAGGAATTGGAAAGTTTCCTATGGTACTACTATTCATGAATTTGGTTCAAAGGAATGGAGCAAAGGAAAATTGTAGGATTTGTTCCTTTAGTGTCTCCTTGAAAAAAAAACATAGGAATTTTAATTTCCACTTGTCCTCCTTTTGAAATTCCTATTCATGAAGCACAAGACTAAGAGATAGTAGCATAATAACATTATAACCATACATTTTCTTGTGATTTGACTTAATCTCACCTTGCTTCTTTGCATCCCGTGATCTTCCAATTCTTGTGAATCAAACACCCAGATTGGCATAAATCCTGTGTTTTTAAATTCTCTGTTTTGCACATGAATTCCTATCATATTCCTGTCTATTTCCTATCCCTGCATTGTAGAATCCTCAAATTCAAACAAGCCCTTACACAATTACTTCTGTTACAGATATGTGTAAAAGAAAACCTTGTGTGGTTTGTCCTGCTCCTCCTGTGCTGTGTTCCACCCCATCTCAGCTGCTCCAACGACGGAAGGGTTCACCACAGTAGGGATCCGCTCTCCAGACTGTCTTTCGCCGCCTCGGATCTTCTTCCCCGTTGCCGGCAGCCACGACAACTGCATTACCATCATCAACTGAGCAGATGACCTTGAGGACTACACGGGTCCGCAAGAGAGGTCGCACTCTTCCATGTATGCTTATGTTATGCATCGCTTAATATGATGACATGCTATTTTATCGTCGTGTTCACCTATTAGACTCCGAGTCAGGTCCAAACTAATGCTGAAAGTTGAGGTTTTAAATGGTTGTGGGGTACATATTGGGGCAGCAATCAGTACTACCTGCTTAATCTCGGGTGTCTACTATGAGTTTCATGTTGGGTGCAAACAAACATTCAAGGAGCCATTATTTGTATTTTTTAACTAAAGCTATTATCTTCCTGCTATCATTGGTTTTGGGTCTATCCACAGTTTGCTACCATCACTCTGGATTTGTGCATTCACTCCTTACACAATCTCACTATGTTTTATTCCTATGCATGTTAGTTATTGTACACAACGGAACTAAACATGTAGAGCAAATGAGACGAGCCTTGCGTGGCAATAAAATTTCATGTAGACGTTGCTCCATGGTGGGCGCAAAGGCAGCCCCCCTCCACCCATTTCGGATTGTAATCAAGAGGAAGATAACTATTCCGAGGGGGATTCAGAAGGAGAAGACCACTCCTATTTACCCCCTCAGGTCTTCGCTCTAACTTAGCCTGCTGATGTTGGTAATATCATGCATATGGTGCCTTGCATTGTGTAACATCCCAAATTTTCAATTTGGAATGTTATACATTAGGTCACCATTGCATATCATACTTTATTGCATTTTGGCTTGATCCTCGAAATCCTAAGCAACTCAAGGACCCTCGGAGAGAGAGTTGGGGATTTCACTATTTTCATATTTGAAATTTTATCAAATATTGAAACGAGGATTTTTGGTCTTAATTAATTTTCTCTCTAAAAATATTTCATGTTAAACTATATGAGAGGAGATAATATGACTTCTCCAATATAAATGAAATATTGGAGGAAAAATATTAAAATCAAATATTTGATTTTATTCGGATTTTATTTCTATTTTAATTGCATTTTATTCAGACGGTGAAAATTTGTTTTGGCATTTTTAGATTTTTATTTATTTTTCCAGGATTTATTTTCGGCGGAATCTATTTTAAAAAAAAAATCAGCGCCCGACTGTCGGGTGGTAGGTGCAACATATGCCAACGGGTGGCTTATCATTGTGGGAGCCAGTAAGACGTCGCCGGTGCCTGGAAGCGGGATGAGGCGAAGACATGCACGCTGGCGAATCTTACCCAGCTTCAGGGCTCTCCGAGGAGATAACACCCCTACTGCTGCTCTGCGGGGTCTCCGCATGATCACTAGATGAAAGAGTGGCTACAAGATGCTCCTTGAGCTGTTTGGCGAGAAGAAGAAGAAGGGCACGGCTAGCTCTCCTCTCCTCTCTATGTGGTGTCTAAAACTAGCTCAGATCGACCCTTTGCATGGGTGCCCCGGGGGGTTTATATAGGCCCACCCCCCGGGGGTACAATGGTAATCCGGCTGGGCATGGGCCCTAGCCGTCTGTGTCTACGCTCGCCGGCTGCTAGGGCCCGCCGGCTAGTGGGTCCCGCCGGCTGCCGGCTCCTTGGTTGACAGGCAGGCCCCACTGTCAAGGGCCTTGTCAGTGGCTGGTCACTGTTGCCTCAAACCTGGAGACGAGGGCTTCGCCGAGGTAAGCGTGGCTACAGTGCCGCCGCCCGGCGGGCGATCGCTGTAGCCACGCCTCGTCTTGTCCCCTTAATGGGGCGTCTCCTTCGAGGGAGGAAGCAAGCCGGCTATGGGGAGCCGGCCCCGTCTTGGGCCGACTGGGGGAGGCCTGGCCGCCTTCGGGTGTCTCTCTGCCTGAAGGGGCCCACCGCCCGTGGGCCACGCTGACAGCCCGTAGTGAGTGGCATCAGGGTCAACATAGCAACAGTGCCGCGCCGGACGGGTCATGGCCACCCCGTACGGTGCACTGTGCCTGGCGTGCCCCGGGATTCGGGGGTGGCAGGCTTTACTGTAGCCACACCCCGTCACATGGCTGTTATGTGGATGCAGACTTCGAGGGTACGATCTTGACCGCTTTGTGGGAGTCGGCTTCTTGCGGCCGGCTTCTTGGAGCCGGCCCTCCCGCGGCTTTCTTCATGAGGGCTAAAGCCGGACCACCTTCCGACAGTCGGCCTGGGAGACAGCCGGCAAGGGGAAGGCGGCCCCACGTCTTGGATTCTTGAGGGCCGGATCAGCTCATAATTTTTTCAGAAGGGCCAGGGGGAGCCGGCTAGGCTACCCATGGTCATTTACTCCGACAATAGTCCCCGAAGCTGATCGGGCTTCGAGGCTGACAAAGGGACGAGAAGCTTGGTCAGCTTCCTATCCTGAGGAGCCGGCTTTGCTTATGCGCATCGTCTTCGGAAAGCTCTGTTTCTTGTAGGCGGGAACGTGGGTCGGCCTGCGAGCTGACCGCGCGCCATCCCGTGGGCCATGTGGCAAGGAAAACCTGCCAACGCACGCGCGTGAGGACGCCGCCGCAGGCCCGGGCCCGCCACTCCTAGGCCTCGACCCGAGCGCAGATCTTCTGCGGCCCACAACGGACCACTCGCCTTCCCACGGTGGTTTTATTATGCCATCAGGGCACAATAATCGCGGGACGTGGGGAAGTGGGTGCAGTTGATCCCACGTTCCCCCACACCACGCCTCCTCGGCTCCGCCGCGCGGGTCTATAAGTAGGGGGAGGAGAGGGAGCGGCAGAGGCTCGCACGCTCTCCCTCGCTCTGCCCCTTCTCACCTTCCTTCTTCTTCCCTTCACCGCCACAGCGACCCATTGCCGCACTGCTCCGTCGTCGGACCTCTCGGTTCCTTTGGTCCCGCTGTAGCGGGGTCGCGCGCGTCTCCGCCGTTCCATCGCCTTGTTCCTCACCGCGTCGCTCCCATGGCGTTGTCGAGCTCGTGGGATGGCTCCAACGTCCACGAGGACCACGTTGAGTTCCTCCGCCGGACGTGGCGTCTGCCGGGCGAGAACTACGTGCGGGTTCGTCGTGCGCCGGTGAGGGAGATTTCGCCGGCACAGGAGGAGGGCGAGCGGGTAATCTTCCGCTCGCACTGCGTGCGCGGCTTCGGCCTCCCGGCGAGTGGATTCCTTCGCGCTTTTCTTGAATTTTACCACCTCCAGCCGCATCACCTCACGCCCAACGCGGTGATGCTGCTGTCGGCTTTCGTCACCCTGTGCGATGGCTTTCTTGGGGTTCTCCCCACTCTCAAGCTCTGGGGAGAATTCTTCCAGAGCAAGCTCGGCACCGTTGTCGCGGGCGTGCCCGCCCCCCGCGGAGCCTTCATTGCCATGAGGCGGACAAGTGAGAACAATCTGTTCCCGCCCATCCCGCTGATCCAGTCGGTGAAGCTCTGGCAGAAGTCCTATTTTTACGTGAAGAACGTCGCCCATCAAGGCGACTTCGTCAACCTGCCGGCTTATGTAGCCGGCCTGCCGGCTGGGAGGCAACCCTCGTGGAGCTACCGGGCCAGGTCATTGTCTCAGGCCGGGAACACAGCCGTCTCCCAGCTCCGGGTGATGATCCAGTCGGAGGGCCTGACCGGAGCCGACCTGGTGGCCGCCTTCGTGGAGCGCCGAGTACTTCCGCTCCAAGGCCGGCCTCACATGATTTGCCAGATGAGCGGCCGCTTCGACCCGTGCCGGCTGAGCACCAGGGAGATGCCTCATGCCGAGGTGTCTTACATGGTGAACTACATCTCCAACTGCAAGCTCGCCGAGGATTGGCGATACGGCAAGGGGCCGTATTCTCGCGCCAACCCTCCGCCTGCCGTAAGTTTTTCTTCTTTTCTTCCTTTTTGTAGCCGGCCTCGTGATGGCCGACTACTGATCAATTGGTTTGTCCTTAGCAGAACCCTCTTCTTCTGCCGACGGTCGGGGCCGCAGGGGTAGAGCGCCAGCTCCTCCCCGACCGCACGGTGGACGACATTGATGATCCGGACCTAGGAGCGGCCGCCATGGAAGATGCCATCGTGGGGGAAGGCGACGAGGCAGGCGGCGCGGGGCTCGGGGCCGGCCTCGAGGACTGGGCGGACGATGACGAGGTCGAAGTCGTTCCGCACCGCCAGCCGGCGCTTGATCATCAAGGCGCAGGCCCGTCTGCCGCGCCTGCTGCCCGTGGCGGCGCGCAGAAACGCCGGGCCGCGTCGACCTACTTCGGCAGCTGGCCGAAGAAATCCAAGGGTTCCATGGCGGCGACCAAGCGGGATGAGGTGGCCGCAAAGGCAGCCCGCTTCCGCAAGGCGGTGAAACAGCCGCATGCGATCTCGGCGTAAGCGTTAAACGTCTTGTATTTTTTGTTGTCCTCTTCGATTGAGGTTCTTCTAAACCTCTTTTTGCTCGTCGGGCAGGGCACCGCTTTCCCTCGAGCGAGGTCCTGGCGGCTCCGTATTCGGGCCGACTGGAGGGTCCTCAGGCCGCGTGGATCCCCGCGCCGACCTTATGGAGGCCACGGAGCGGAACGCACGGGAGGCGCGGGAGGAGCGGGAGGCGGCGGAGCGAAGGACTGCCCAGGCGGCGAAGGAGCAAGCCGACGCGGAGGCCAAGGCCCGGGCAGAGGCGGCAGCCGCGGAGACGGAGGCGGAGCCCTTGCACAACCAGCCTCCGCAGCTCGTCGTTCCCCTCCGCGCCGTGGCCCCCGACATCCCCGTGCCCCCGTCGGAGGAGGTCGACCAAGACCCGCCGGTGATGGAGAGGAGGGAGGACCATGTGGTCTTCGTGGAGGAGGCGCCGCAGACGCGCCGACTGGAGCGGGCCAAAGCGGCCAACCAGCCGTGGCACCAGAGCAGCCGGCCGGGGGCGAGCCGGAGGCAGGGGCCGGCCTCGAGGTGCAGCCGGCATTTCGCTGGTGCGAAGGGGGAGCTACCTCCGCGCCGGAGCCGCACAGAGCTGCGGGCGCCAGCCAGATGGCGGAGGCCCTGGAGGCCGCCAGCGCCAGCACGTCCGAGTGGACGCCCAGCGGGGGGACGGTCGAGCTGAACACGGCAGCCCAGGAGGTCCGGAACCGGCTTCAAGCCCAGGCCGCTTCGCTGCAGCGATATACCCAAGAGTTCCTCACGACGCGGGCCGTCATCCGGGTGAGCCTTCTGGCCTTGGTTGTTTTGCTTTTTTTTATTTCTTCCGTGGGGGCGCGTCAGCGCACCCACTGGGTGTAGTCCCCGAGTTTTGAGTCGGCTGCTGAGCAGGCGGCTTGGAACTTACTAGGTCCTGACAGCTATCTTATCCTCGCATCCTGTCTGATCTTCCAGGAATACCATAACCTCCGCGCTGCTGCCTTCAACTCCCAGGCTCAGGAGCTGGGCCGGAAAACCGAGGACCTGACCAATAGCCGGAGTGCGTGCTTTGTCTTGTTCATCTCCTATGGGTGCGCGTCAGCGCACCCACTGGGTGTAGTCCCCGAGATTCGGGCCGACTGCTGAGCAGTCGGGTTGGATCTTCCTTGACGACTTCTTCCTTATTGATTTTTTGTTTGTCTTCTTGCTTGCAGGAGCCAATGCCGACTTGAGGGGGCAGCTCAGCGGGGCCCAGGCCGCCCTTTGCGCCAAGGAAGCCGAGTACAACGCCTTGGTCCTGGAGCATGACCGCCTGGCCAAGAAGTTGGCCGACCAGGAGGAGAGCCACAAGGCGGCCCTGAAGAAGGCGCAGGACAGCGAGGACGCTCTCAAAGCTAAGTTCGAGACCGAAGCGGCGGGCTGGGCTGAGGCAAAACAAGCGCTGAGCGAGGGATTTGACCGGGTTGAGGATCTGATCGATGGTAAGCCGCCTTCCTCACTCCTTGCTTTCCCCTTGCCCCCTGATTTGTGCTCTGACTTGTGCTGCTTTTTGTTCTTTGTGCAGACTACTTCCCCGGCTACTCTGTCTTTGCCACCCAGACCATCGAGGCCCACCACGAGGCGCGCCGGCAGGCGGGGGCTGAAATCGCTCCGGACGCGAGCCGGACGCTTGAGGAGCAACTCTTGGCGGTCCAAGCCCAACTGCAGCCGGCTCACCGCATGCTCCGCCACCTCCAGCGCGCCGGGGTGCAGGTGTTGGCCGCCCTCTGGCCAGGCGAAGCGATTCCCCGCACCCCGAGTCGGACTACCGACTGGCTGGAGGTTGCGGTTGGCCGCTTCGAGGCCTGGAAGGCATCGGCGGCCCGGCTTGGAGCTGGGCGGGCGCTGGAGTTCGTCCGAGCCTGGTATCCCAGGCTGAACCTGGACCAGCTGCGCACCTGGCGGCTGGAGGCCGACGAGGAGATGGAGGAGGTGCGGCCGGCTATCGCTCAGCGTGCCTCGACGATCGCCGAGTGCACTGACATCAGCGTCTTTGCTCCTGAGATAAATGACGATGGCGTTGCGCAGCCGGAGGAATGGTTCGGGCTGGACCCGGCAGCGGGTGAGGACTCGGCGGAGGAGATCGCTTCCAGCGATGAAGGTGAAGACGATGATGGAGAGGAAGGCGAAGACGTCGAGCCGGCCGGTGAAGCGGCCAGCCAACCCCAGCCTGACCGTGCCTCTAGCAACGAGGCGCGTGCTAGCGCGCCCTCTGCGGGAGGTGGTGATCATGCCGAGGTTCGCCAGCCGGCCACTCCTCCAGCCAGCACTGCCGTCTCTACCGACCTGCCCGACTCGCCAGTCGCTCCCTTGGCTTAATCTGCCGTCCTTGCTTTTCTTGCTTGTTACTCTTTGAACAATTTTTATTAAACTTGCGCAGTTCCACCCACTGGAGGTGTATTCAAACTATGTTGAATGCTGGCCTTTCGAAGGCCTTTTGTGTAAATATGATCGTGTGTGTGTTTGGCTTCCATTTGCGTATGCTTTTTATCCTTAGGCTATTTCCTTTGCCACCTTCCCCTCGCTGCTGCCTTCCCAACCGGCAGCTGCTCTACAGCCTGTGGCTAGGGAAGAACTTGGCTATATTTTTTTGGGGGGAAGGCAAGTACTCGAGCTTTCTTAGATTGAAGCGAGGTGAATGGAAGCCGGCCGGCCGGCTACTCTGGTAGTCGGTCGGTGGTGGGAGAAAAACCGGCTTTTGTTATATTAGTCTGTTAGTCCCTAGCCGTTTTTCGTGTGGGCGTCCTTTCCTGCCTTTAACTCTTGCCAGCCGGACAGCCGGTTCTTCGAACTGCGACTTTTGGCAAGAGAAGGCTTGGGTGCCGGCACACTACTTGTCTGACTGCGGGTAGGACTTCTAATATAACTCAAGGCGGCCAGTCCCCGGGCCGACTAGTCGAACCCGGTGCCGGACGAAAAAAGTGAATGTAATGACATGATCATAAGCATGATACTCTTCATTTATAGATAAAAGATGGCAGTCCCCGAGCTCTCCTCGGGGGGCCTATTGTCTCGTACTTAGTACAAAGGTTAGCGTGATACATACTGCATTTCATCTGTAAAATCTTCGGAGGAGGTTGGCGTTCCATGGTCGTTCCGACTCCTTGCCGGAGTCGTCTCTCTTTCGTACCTTCGGCTTCTGTGCGTCGATCAGGTAGTAGGAGTCATTTCCCAGCGCTCTGCTGATGACAAAGAGGCCTTCCCAAGGGGTCGAGAGCTTGTGCTGGCCGGCTGTTCGCTGGATCAGTCGGAGCACGAGGTCGCCTTCTTGGAAAGATCTTGGTCTGACCTTTCGGCTGTGGTAGCGGCGCAAGCCCTGCTGGTAGATGGCGGACCGGCTGAGGGCTAACAGCCGGCCTTCTTCCAGCAGGTCGACGCCGTCTTCTCGTGCTTCCTTGGCCTCCGCCTCTGTGTACATGGTTACCCGAGGCGAGTCGAACTCGATGTCAGTTGGGATGACCGCCTCGGCACCATACACGAGGAAGAAAGGAGTGAAGCCGGTTGACTTATTTGGGGTAGTGCGCAGACTCCAGAGGACGGCCGGCAGCTCATCAAGCCAATAGCTGGCCGAACGTTCCAGTGGTATGACCAGTCGGGGCTTGATGCCAGAAAGGATGAGCCCGTTGGCTCGCTCGACTTGGCCGTTTGACTGCGGGTGGGCAACAGATGCTAAGTCCAACCGGATGCCCTGCGTCGCGCAGAAACGTGCCAATGCTCCCTTGGCGAAATTCGTGCCGTTGTTGGTGATGATGCTGTGTGGCACGCCATAGCGAGTTGTTATATCTGCGATGAATGTCACGGCAGTCGGCCCATTCAGCTTCTTGATCGGCTTTGCCTCAATCCATTTGGTGAATTTGTCCACGGCGACAAGCAGATGTGTCATGCCGCCGCGCGCCGTCTTGAATGGGCCCACCATGTCCAGTCCCCAAACGGCGAAGGGCCAAGTGAGGGGAATGGTCTTGAGTGCCGAAGCCGGCATGTGTTGCTTGGAGCTGAAGACTTGGCACCCTTTGCAATGTTTAACTAACTCCTTGGCGTCATCCAAAGCAGTCGACCAAAAGAACCCATGGCGGAAAGCTTTGGCGACGAGTGATCTTGAGGCCGCATGGTGGCCGCATTCTCCTTGGTGGATGTCTCTGAGGATTGCAATGCCCTTCTCTTGCTCGATGCATCGCTGGAAGACTCCAGTGACACTGCGCCTGACGAGCTCTCTGTTGACGATTGTGTATGCTCCGGCTCGGCGTTGGACTTGTCTTGCCTCTGTTTCGTCAGCCGGCAGATCTTGGTTTATTAGGAAGTTGAGGATGGACTGAGCCCATGATGGAGCTGCAACTTCTTCTATTGCCAACACGGCTACTGCGACCAGGGCGGGCAGGCTGGGTGGTGAAATGCTAGAGTTGGCCGCCGCCTGTTGTGTTGGTGCAGTCCCCGGGCCGACTACCGCAGTCCCCGAGCCGGGTGTGGCAGTCCCCGGGTCGGGCGTAACTACGGAAGTCCCCGAGGTGCCTACTGACGTCCCCGGGCCGACTATCGAAGTCCTCGGGTCACCTGCTTGGTTCTTCTAGCCGGACCCGGCCGCGTCGGGGTCAGGCGGCACGAAGATGGAATCGGACTCTGGAGACGGCTTGATAGACGGCTTGAGGAGGCGTTGCAGAGAGACACCGGTTGGTATTGCCTGCCGAGTGGAGCCTATTCGAGCCAGGGTATCAGTTGGCTCGTTGTCGGCTCGCGGTACATGGAGGAACTCGCATCCTTCAAAGTACCCACTGATCTGCTGAACGAGGAAGCGGTAGCTTGCCATATTTGCATCCTTGGCGTCCTAGTCGCCGGATGATTGCTGGACTACCAAGTCCGAGTCGCCGTAACATAGGATCCGGCGTATGCCGAGCTCTTTGGCAAGCCGGAGCCCGTGTATCAGCGCCTCGTACTCGGCCACGTTGTTGGAGGCGGCAAAGTGAATTTGCAGCGTGTATCTGAGCTTGTCGCCTTTGGGAGAGGTGAGGATGACACCGGCTCCCAAGCCGGTGCGCATCTTGGACCCGTCGAAGTGCATGCGCCAACGAGTGGAGTCGGGAGCTGGCGGTAGGTACTGGGTCTCGGCCCAGTCGACGAGGAAGTCGGCCAATGCTTGGGACTTGACGGCGGTGCGAGGCTGGTAGAAGATCGTGTAGGGGGCCAGCTCGATGGCCCATTTCGCCACCCGGCCGGATGCATCCCGGCTGCCTATGATCTCGGCAAGCGGGGCGGTGCATACGACCGTGATGGGGTGCTCTTGGAAGTAGGGCTTCAGCTTCTTGGCGGCGAAGTACATGCCATAGCACATCTTCTGGTAGTGCGGGTAGTTTTGCTTCAAGGTAGATAGCACCTCGCTCAAATAGTACACCGGCCTCTGGACCGGCTGGGCTCGGCCCTCTTCTAGACGCTGGACTACGATGATGGTGCTAACCACCCGACTGGTTGCAGCAATCTAGAGGAGCATGGGCTCTTTCTCAGTCGGCGCCGCCAGGACAGGTGGTGTGGCCAGCATCTTCTTCAGCTTGTGAAAAGCTTGGTTGGCTTGGTCGTTCCACTCGAAGTGAGTGGTCTTCTTCATGAGGCGGTAGAGTGGGAGAGCTTTCTCTCCGAGCCGGCTGATGAAGCGGTTTAGGGAGGCCAAGCACCCGGTGAACTTCTGGACATCTCGAAGTTTGGTGTGAATCGCCATTCTCTCAATGGCCTTGATCTTTACTAGGTTGCATTCGATGCCGCGTTCGGAGACCAGGAAGCCTAGGAGCTGGCCGGCTGGCACTCCGAACACGCATTTCTCGGGGTTGAGCTTGATCTGGAACCGGCGCAGGTTCTCAAATGTTTCCTTGAGGTCCTCCAGCAAGGTGTCGCGCTTCTCCGTCTTCGCCACAATGTCGTCTACGTAGACGTGGGCATTTCTGCCGAGCTGCTTGAGGAGGCACTTCTGCATGCAACATTGAAAAGTGGCACCTGCATTTCTTAAGCCGAATGTCATAGTCAGGTAGCAGAAAGCTCCGAATGGCGTGATGAAGGCTGTCTTCAGGCGGTCAGCCGGATCTAGCTTTATCTGGTGGTATCCTGAGTAAGCATCCAAGAAACTCAACAGCTCGAATCCGGCCGTGGAGTCTATCACTTGATCAATCCTTGGCAGGGCAAAGGGATCTTTAGGGCAGGCCTTGTTGAGGCTCGTGTAGTCTATGCACATGCGCCACTTGTTGTTCTTCTTTAGCACGAGGACCGGGTTGGCGAGCCACTCTGGAAAGAAAACCTCCATAATGAAGCCAGCTGCCAGAAGCCGGGCTATCTCCTCTCCCACAATCCTTCTTTTCTCCTCCGACAGTCAGCGGAGGGGTTGTTTGACTGGTTTTGCGCCTTCTCGGACGTGTAGCTTGTGCTCGGCGAATTCCTTCGGAACACCCGGCATGTCCTTAGGGGACCATGCAAAGATATCCCGATTCTCATGGAGGAAGTCGGCGAGCTCGCCTTCCTATTTGCTGTTTAGGTTTGCCCCGATGACGGCAAACCTTTCTGGGTGCTCGGGGTCAAGAGGTATCTTCTTCGTCTCCTTGGCCGGCTGGAAAGATCCTTGGGCATCACACTCCTTGGGATCGGGGGGCAGGGCCGGGTTTTTGCCGGCCATGGCCACGACTCGGTCCAACATCTTCTTTTCTTCGGCAGTCACAAGGGACTCGGCCAGCCGGCTGCTGGCTGCAGCGCACTCGGAAGATTTCTTGTAATCGCCGGCTATGGTGATGATGCCCTTGGCGCTCGGCATCTTCATCTTGAGGTAAGCATAGTGGGGAACAACCATGAACCTGGCCAAGGCAGGACGGCCAAGCAATGCATGGTAGGGGCTCTCCAGGTCCACCACTTCAAACCAGATCGCTTCTCGGCGGAAATGATCCTTGTCCCCAAAGAGAACATCAATCTTGATCTTGCCAATGGGGGCGCGGGATAGGCCAGGTACAATGCCATGGAACACAGTCCGAGTAGGCATGAGTTGCTTCGTGTTGACGTTCAGCTTCTCCAGGGTGTCATGGTACAGGATATTGATGCTGCTCCCGTCGTCTATCAGCACGCGGGAGAAACGGGCGGCGCGTCTGTCCGTTGCAAGGGTGGCATCCAAAACCAACGCATAAGAGCCGGGAGATGGCATCACCTCTGGGTGGTCGGCCCGGCTCCAGCTGATAGGCTTTTCTGACCAGTGCATGTGCTCGGCGGGGTTGGTAGTGACCATGTTGACTTCCTGGTGCTCTCGGCGTCTGCTAAGCCAGCCTTCGGGCTGGCTTGTAAAGATAACATAGGCGGCATGCTCGTCAGGGAACTCATCGTGCACAGCTCTGACTGCTGGCCGAGCGGTCGGCAGCTGCGGAGCCGGAGGCGGCGGACCAGCAGGCGGAGGCGGTGCGAGCCCTTCGCCTTTGGAGATTCGGGTGAGCCAGTGGCACTTCCGGGTTGTGTGGTTGGACGGCTTCGCGCCGCTGTGGAACTTTCACGGGGCGTCGAGAGTTTGCTCGTAGGAGAAGGCCGGCTGCCAAGCCGGCCTGCCGCCCTTCTGCTTCTTGGGTGCGGGCCGCCCTTCGGGCTGCTTGTCCTCGACTGTGGTCACCTGCCGACTGGTGGAGAGCGGCACGGGGCCCTTGCACTTGTGGTCGCTCTGGTACGGGCGTTGGCCGGAGTCCCCAGCCGGTGTCTTGGGCGCCGGGTTGATTACCTTCCCGGACGCGTCTACCCGGAGTTCAGTCTTCATTGAGGAGTCGGCGGTGGCGTACTTGTCCGCTATGACCAGAAGCTCATCGAGGGTAGTCGGCTCGTCACAGAGGAGCTTGTGCTTAAGGAGGGTGCCATTTTGGCATTCGGCGGTGAAGTATTCTATGGCTTGCACCTCGTGCACCCCTTCGCAAGAGTTGCGGAGCTCGGCCCAACGCGTGAGGTAGTCGTGAGTGGATTCGGCGGGGCCTTGCACGCACAAGGAGAGCTTTCTGGGCTTGGGGGCCCGCTTGTAGGTGCTGGTGAAGTTGCGGACGAAGGCCTCTGTGAAGTCTAGCCAGCTGTTGATGCTGTAGGGCCTGAGGCTATTGAGCCAGGTCCGCGCCGTGCCTTGCAGCATGAGGGGCACGTACTTCACGGCAACACGCCTATTGCTGTTTGCTATGCGAACTGCTGTGGAGTAGTCGATCAACCAATCTTCCGGCTTCACGGAGCCGTTGTACTTGGGCGTGTCTCTTGGGAGCGAGAACCCTTTGGGGAAAGGCTCGTCATGGATGCGGGGGCCGAAGCAAGGCGGGCCGACATCATCTTCTTCTTCTAGCACCAGGGATCGCGCTAGGCGGTCGATCCGATGGCGTGCGTTGTTCTCGCCGACTCCTTCATGGAGACCCAGTCAGCCGCTGAGAGTCGGATGCGCGACAGGCGGTGGGGTGGGATATCTCTCCCCACGAGGCGGAGGCGGAGGCGGGTTGCCCCGCCGCTCCACGGCCCGGGGACGGCCTTCTGCGTCTCGCTCGATGGAGGTCCGGGTTCGGCTTCGGCTGGCAGCCGGCTCCTTCTCGTGTCGCGCGTGGGTTTTACCCACAGTCGGCGTCCGGGACATCGCGCCGTGCTCTCGGCGCGGGGGAGGGCTTTCCGCGCGGGCGTCGGCTTCGTGCCGCTGTGCGGTTGCATCGATTAGTTGCTGGACGCGTATGGTCATGTGGGGGAGTTCTTCGGCCCCCAGTCCGTCTAGCTCATCTACGGCCGCCTGGGCGGCGTGCAGGTTCTCGAGTGGAGTGGCGTAGACTGGGCAGTCGACTCCTAGCGTGTCGGCGAGGGCAGCGCCGCGCTGTCTGACAACGCCGGCTCGGCTTGGCCCGCCTGGGGGCGGCGTGCCAAAGGCGGCGCGGTCGGCTTCGCGCTGGTGGGCCTCGATGAGGCGTCTCATGGAAGCCAACTTCCGCCCTCCGCGAGGAGGGCGAGGCGGCGAGCCTCCAGTGCTTCGGCGTCGCCATCGGCCGGGAGGGGGATGGACAAGTCGTGGACCACTGCATGCGGGGCGTCGAGGGCGTTCTCGCCAGAAGCACCGCCGAGGCCGATGACCATCACCTCGGTGGTGGCACCGTCGCAGCCATCGGCCTGGGGAAGCGGGTCGTTGTAGATCGCGACGTCGATGGGGAAAGCGTCGAGCGAGGTCGTGTCAGAGTCGACATGCATCGGATCGGTGGAGCCAACAAACTCCAAGTCCATAGCAAGCTCGCCGGAGACGTGGAGCTGGCCGAGGACGTTGACGAGGTGGTCGGTGCCCGCGTCAGAGGCGGGTTCATCGGAGATGAGGGTCTCGTCAAGGAGATTGGCGAGGCCGCTTGCTGCGCAGACGTTGGCGACGCCTTCCAGCGCGTCGTGGCAAGCGCCATCGGGCGTGCCGGGCTGGCTACGCTCGCTGGGGAGGAAGAGGGTTCCCGTCCAGAACAGGTCTCCGGACGATGGTGCACCTGGTCCCATGGTGGGCGCCAAATGTCGGGTGGTAGGTGCGACAAATGCCAAAGGGTGGCTTATCATTGTGGGAGCCAGTAAGACGTCGCCGGTGCCTGGAAGCGGGATGAGGTGAAGACATGCACGCCGGCGAATCTTACCAGCTTCAGGGCTCTCTGAGGAGATAACACCCCTACTGCTGCTATGCGGGGTCTCCGCATGATCACTAGATGAAGGAGTGGCTACAAGATGCTCCTTGAGCTGTTTGGCGAGAAGAAGAAGAAGGGCACGGCTAGCTCTCCTCTCCTCTCTATGTGGTGTCTAAAACTAGCTCAGATCAACCCTTTGCATGGGTGCCCCGGGGGGTTTATATAGGCCCACCCCCCGGGGGTACAATGGTAATCCGGCTGGGCGTGGGCCCTAGCCGTCTGTGTCTATGCTCGCCGACTTCTGCGCCGGCTGCTGGGCCCCGCCAGCTAGTGGGTCCCGCCGGCTGCCGGCTCCTTGGTCGACAGGCAGGCCCCACTGTCAAGGGCCTTGTCGGTGGCTGGTCACTGTTGCCTCAAACCTGGTGACGAGGGCTTCGGCGAGGTAAGCGTGACTACAGTGCCGCCGCCCGGCGGGCGATCGCTGTAGCCACGCCTCGTCTTGTCCCCTTAATGGGGCGTCTCCTTCGAGGGAGGAAGCAAGCCGGCTGTGGGGAGCCGGCCCCGTCTTGGGCCGACTGGGGGAGGCCTGGCCGCCTTCGGGTGTCTCTCTGCCTGAAGGGACCCACCGCCCGTGGGCCGCGCTGATAGCCCATCGTGGGTGGCATTAGGGTCAACATGGCAACAGTGCCGCGCCGGACGGGTCATGGCCACGGCGCACTGTGCATGGCGTGCCCCGAGATTCGGGGGTGGCAGGCTTTACTGTAGCCACGCCCCGTCACATCGCCGTTATGTGGATGCAGACTTCGAGGGTACGATCTTGACCGCTTTGTGGGAGTTGGCTTCTTGCGGCCGGCTTCTTGGAGCCGGCCCTCCCGCGGCTTTCTTCATGAGGGCTAAAGCCGGGCCGCCTTCCGACAGTCGGCCTGGGAGACAGCCGGCAAGGGGAAGGCGGCCCCACGTCTTGGATTCTTCAGGGCCGGATCGGCTCGTAATTTTTTCAGAAGGGCCAGGGGGAGCCGGCTAGGCTACCCGTGGTCATTTACTCCGACACCGACTGGGCCGAAGCCCAGCCAAGCAGGCCGGCCCAACCTCGCGCCGCCACCGACATCGCCGGGCGAGTCCGAGACGGACACACCTTGCCGCCGCCGTGGCCCCTCGCCCAAGCCGCCTCCGCCCCCCTTATAAGCCGAGCCCGGGGCCCCTCGGGACCCCAAGCCGCCGCCCTCTGCCGCCGCCCGCAAGCCGCCCGCAAGCCGCCGCCACACCGCCGCCCCGGAGCCACGGAGCCACAGCCGAAACCCGCCGGAGCTGCCCAGCCTCACCGGAGGTATACGCCGCCGTCACCGCCGCTCGGTTTTATTTTAAAACTGATTCGGATTTCTTTTAGAAAACCCTAGGTTTCGTTTTTTTAGAATAGACCGGTTCGCCGGTTTTCTCGGTTTTGTTACTTAGCGGACGTTCGTCCGTACGTTCGTTTTAATGAATGGTGTTCACTCGTTAGCCGCAGACAGCGAACGTTCGTTCGTTAGCCTGTTCGTTAGTTTTCTTTTTCTCGGATTTCTTGTGATTATTTTCGATCGCGATTTCTGATCCGATTCTCGTTTTAGTTTATCATTTCGCTCGTTTATCGGAATCAGGCGATTCAAGCGCCTAGATCTTCATCTCAAAACCCTCTTCCCGTTTAACCAGCTTGAACAAGATTTTGATACAATAAAATTTGACTTTAGTCCAGATTAGTAATCGGATCTTGTTTCTTTCGCAGTTTGAGTTTCGTTGCTCCGTTTGAATGATTCTTTTTGCAAACCGGAGTTCTTAGGTTGAACTTTCTAGTTAGATCTTCTTACTCGTGTTTTACTTGTGCGTCTTTGCTTGATTGCTTATGTATGCTATTGTTTGTTTGCGATAGAACACCCGCAGTGCGAAGCGTGCTACTACGAGTCTCTAGGTTTTGCGGATCATCAGCAAGGCAAGTAACACTTTGATCATATTCCCTTTATCACCCAGTTTTTATGCATTAGTATAAACCCTCAAACATTGCATGGTTAGGACTTGATAACATGTGAGACTGGGAAGTAGTTGATGAGGTAGAACCTATTGACCTGTTATTATCAAACCCTTGGGAGTTACTTCTACGTATTGCTTATATTGCCATGCTATGCTCGTAGACGTGGGTTGGGTGAGTGAATCCATGACATATGTGAGATTGTTAATTAATGGCTCAACTTAAGGTGGAAACTTTAATACACATCTAGGTGTATTGCTTGTCGGGCACCTGGAGAATCCAGTGTTGTCCCAGGATATCCCGGAGTACCCGTGTGATAATCCTAAGGTCCGCCACCCATGCTCAAAGGGAACCGAGATATTTCATGCTAGAAACTTCCGTGTGCAGCCACAAGCTATTATGGGCTCTAGCATAGTTGAGTAAGTTGCGTGAAGCTCTTGAAGAGGTAGACTAGCAGATGTAGTGGGTTGTAGGTGGTATAGTCTATCCGGAGTAGAGAGTTAATGCTTCTGAAAGAGTGTGTCTCGGTCATCCGTTTCTCTAACACCATGTAGTGTGAGAAATCCAACGGAGGAGATTGAGTCTTGTGGGGAAAAGTGTGCAAACCTCTGCAGAGTGTACAAACAAATCATGGTTAGCCGTGTCCCCGGTTATGGACATCTTGAGTATCTAGTACTTAGATTATCATATGTATCTCAGCACTCTAAATTAATATTGTTGGGTTGATAATTACTTTTAGTTGGGATTGAGTTGGAGGAACCTTCTCAATGATGTTTCAACTACCATGATAGTTAAATAAAATATATTCCTTTGTTGCAGGAAAAAATTGGCTTTTCTCAAAACTTTAACCGTAGAGCTTTCCACCAGCCAAATATGCATATACTGATAGCATAATTCTGTTGTTGCTCTACCATGTTATATTGCCAGCATATTCCATGTGCTGGCCCGTTTTCGAGCTGCAACGTATTATGTTGCAGACTTTTCAGACGAGGAGTAAGGTTCGTTAGGTCATTGCCGTGCAGCTCAACTATGCCATTGGAGTTGATGGACTCACTTTATCTTCCAAGCCTTCCACTGTTATTGTATTAGATGGCCTCAAGCCATATCTATTGTAATAAGTTCTCTTTTGAGACATTCGATGTAATAAGTGTGTGATTGCTACTCTGTTATAAATCCTTTGAGTACTATGTGTGTTAGCATTACCGATCCAGGGATGACACTGAAGCACAGAGACTTGACCGTTTGAGGTCGGGTTGCTACAAAGATGGTATAAGAGCACACGCTGAGTGTAGGGCACGACCACTAAGCAAAAGCCCTAGATCACTACTCTCTTCTCATTCCTAACTCCTCTCCATTTTCTACTCTTTAGGATGGCAGACGCAAGGAACAAGTTTGCACAACCGGATGAAGAAGAACCTTTTGGACGACACTTGAAGGAAGTCACTAAGTACCTGAACATTGAAATACCAAGCTTCACCAGGACTTACAATGCCACTTTACTAGAAGAGGAGAGATGGATGATTCAAGTCCAAGTTCTAGGAAGGACATTCGCGCCAGTCACTAAACCCATAGAGTTTTCCTTTGATGCACCAACCTGGAGTCTAGGAAAGAGTATGGCAGCCCACATCACCATGGGACGCATTGAAGAAGTTTACCATAAGGAGCTTAAGGATACCATCTATCAGATTTGTGGGCGCCGAGATGAGCAATGGGAAATGATCAGCACCAGGAAGGATAGATCAATCGCAGCTTTCATCCAGGAGTTAAACCAGCATATTCGTCGCTAGGAGAACCAGATGTGCGCAGGCATGATAGATCTGAAGAAGGCAATGACAAGGATCACAGAACTGGAGGAAGAACTCAAGGCTACTCGCGAAGATTATGAGGATGAAATCATCGTACTAGTGGAGAAGAATGACGATCTAGAAAGGAAGCTAGGAGTATTCATGGGAGACCCCGCGCTAGGAGGAGAAGACGATGAACCCAAGGAGATTCGTTCTGAAGACTACATCATCATCGACGACACCAACTCGGACCCCGACGATAGCGATGATGACTATGAAGATGAAGCTGGAGCAGACATCATGGTGTCTTCGACCGATCAATATTTCTAGTAGACCACCACATCAGTAGTAGTATTCCACCATGTATATAGTATAGTCCGAGCACTTTTGTAATGATAGTTAGATCAATTGTATGCCCTTGCTTGATTGATTGAGTGATATGATTGTGTTTGTCTCATGTGCATATGGGTAGTGTTTCTCTCACTAGACCTCATTCTATTCTATTCTCTTCCCTCTAAACCCTCAGATGCCTCCAAGACATGACCCCGGATTTACTTTCCCACCGGAGCTCACTCCGTTGATCCAACAGCAGAATACACTGATGCAGTTGTTAGTTCAGAATCAAGGCAACAACAACAACAACCCACCACCACCACCACAAGTTGACAACTTAGTCCACTTTCTGAGGTTGTAGCCGCCGGTGTTTTCGAGTAGCACCGAGCCGATAGTGGCAGATGATTGGCTCCGCGGGATTGGAAGTGAGTTAACCACTGTAGGATGTACAGATGCTAAGAAGGTGCATTTTGCCGCACATTAGTTGGATGGACCAGCAGCCTCATGGTGGGAGAATTACATAGTCTCCTATCCTATAGCCACTGTTACATGGGATCAGTTTCAGCAAGCATTCTGCTCCGCCCATGTCTCAACGGGAGCTATGAGCATGAAGAAGCGTGACTTTCGCCACTTGCGCCAAGGGAATCGTACTGTGGGGTAGTACGTGGATGAATTTAGTAAGCTGTCTCGTTATGCCCCTGACGATGTGGCCATAGATGCCGCAAAGCAGGAGAAGTTTATGGAAGGGCTGAACGATGAGATGAGCATGCAGTTGATGATGGCAACATTTAACAACTACTAGGAGTTGGTAGACAAGGATCTTATGATTGAAGGGAAGCAACAGGAAATTGAGAGTCGTAAAAGGAAGTATGGACAAGGAAGGTACAACTCAGGAGCTCAGCAGAAGCCTCGTCTAACCCTGAACTTGGGAGGACTTGTTCATAACCATGGAGGTCATAACCACAACGGAGGAAGTTTGCATAACCACAACGGTTCCAAGAATGGGACTGGGAACGGAACAAGCAACAATCAGACCCGCTGCAATCCATCCGCACCCGCCAAGAGAGACCTAAGTCACATTACTTGCTTCAAGTGCGGGAAGACTGGACACTATGCCACGGAGTGCCCTGAAGCGAACAATGTAACCGGTAATGGGAGCGTTGGGAAGAAGCCTAATCCATTCAACAAAGGACAAGTGAACCATGTTAACATGGAGGAGGTTGAAGGGCAGCCAGACGCAGTTATCGGTAAGTTTTTGGTTAAGTCTTTTACCGCCCTTGTTCTTTTTGATACTGGTGCATAACATTCATACATATCAAGGGGATTCGTGGATAAGTTTAAACTACCAACCCAAACCCTTAGGACCCCTCTGTTAGTAAGTTCATCTGGAGCAGAGTATATGGCCAGCCGATGGTGCGACCAGATACCCCTAACCATTGGTAGCCATGTTTTTCCGTCAGACCTAATAATTTTGGAGTCACAAGGATTGGATGTGATATTAGGCATGGACTAGATGTCAAAGTATGGATGAAGCATTGACTGTGCTAGTAAATCAATTTGTCTCACCACCCCGGAGGGAAAAAGATCAAGTATGTATCTAGACATGCGCCTAGGAGGAGCCAAGTAAATACCCTCACGGGAGTTGTTCAGGACGAAGTGCCTATAGTGAAGGATTACCCAGATGTTTTTCCAGAGGAGTTACCTGGCATGCCACCGGATCGAGACATCGAGTTTTTGATAGAGCTATTGCCAGGTACCGGACCAATATCAAAGAGATCCTACCGGATGCCCGCAAATGATCTAGAGGAGATTAAGAAGCAGATCAAGAAGTTATTGGAGAAAGGTTACATCCGAAGGAGTTCATCACCATGGGGAGCCCCAGTGCTTTTGGTTGAGAAGAAGGATAAGTCTCTAAGGATGGTTGTTGATTATCGTGCATTGAATGAGGTGACGATCAAGAACAAATACCCACTGCCGATGATCAATGATTTGTTTGACCAGTTGCAAGGAGCTAAGGTGTTTTCGAAGATCGATCTGTGATCAGGATATCACCAGCTGAAGATCCGGGAAAAGGATATACCTAAAACCGCATTTACCACAAGGTATGGGTTATATGAGTATACGGTCATGTCATTTGGACTGACTAACGCCCCTGCCTATTTCATGAGCATGATGAACAAGGTGTTCATGGAATATTTGGATAAGTTTGTTGTGGTGTTCATTGATGATATAATTGTATACTCAAAGAATGAAGAGGAGCACAAAGAGCATTTGCGTTTAGTTCTCGAGAAACTCAGGGAACATCAGTTGTATGCCAAGTTCAGCAAATGTGAGTTTTGGTTGAAAGAAGTTGGATTCCTTGGACATGTTATATTAGGAGAAGGTATGGCAGTAGACCCCACCAAGGTTCGGTCAGTCACTGAATGGTTGGCACCCACTTCAGTTAGCGAGATCCGCAGTTTTCTTGGACTCGCGGGATACTACCGGAGATTCATTGAGAATTTTTCCAAGATTGCGAAGCCAATGACAGAGCTATTGAAGAAGGATACCAAATTTAAATGGACGGAAGAATGTGAAGCGAGTTTTCAGGAGTTAAAGAAACGCCTGACTACAGCCCCAGTACTGATTCTGCTGGATATACGCAAGGATTTCCAAGTGTATTGCGACGCCTCTTGCTTAGGACTTGGAGGAGTACTGATGCAGGACGGAAGAGTTGTTTCGTATGCCCCGCGACAACTGAAACCGCATGAGTTAAATTATGCCACACATGACTTGGAGTTGGCCGCCGTAGTGCATGCGTTGAAGGCTTGGAGACATTATCTTATTGGAAACCATTGTGATGTATACACTGACCATAAGAGTTTGAAGTACATTTTCACACAGAAGGAGCTGAACCTTAGGCAGAGGAGATGGTTGGAGCTTATAAAGGATTATGACATGAAGCTTCACTATCATCCAGGGAAGGCCAACGTCGTAGCAGACGCTTTGAGCCGGAAGAGTTATGCCAACACACTCATAAGCGCAGGATTGCCAAAGGAGTTTGTAACACGCACGATGCGACTATATGCCCCACGTGTCGGAGCATGACTTAGAGGCATAACCGCATTGTAGGCAATGTGGGAAGAGGGGTAATCTTTACACATCCCATGTACTGGATAAGAAAGAGGTACATAATTGGCTTACAATCACCACTTCACACAATACATAAATATAGCATTACAACCATCTAGATACAATCAAGGTCCGACTATGGAACCAAAATAAAGACAACCCCAAATGCATAAGATCCCCCGATCGCCCCAACTGGGCTCCACTACTGATCGTCTGGAAAGGAAACGTAGCAACATCGTGAGTCCTCATCGAACTCCCACTTGAGCTCAATCGCATCTCCTGGAATGGTATCATCGGCACCTACATCTGGTTGTGGAAGTAATCTGTGAGTCACGGGGACTTAGCAATCTCACACCCTCGCGATCAAGACTATTTAAGCTTATGGGTTGGTAAAAGGTATGTGAGGTGGGGCTGCGGCAAGCGCTAGCATATATGGTGGCTAACTTAGGCAAAAGAGAGCGAGAAGAGAAGGCAAAGCACGTTCGAGAATCTATGATCAAGAAGTGATCCTAGAACTACTTACGTTCAAGCATAACACGAGACCGTGTTCTCTTCCCGGACTCCGCCGAAAAGAGACCATCACGGCTACACACGTTGTTGATCCATTTTAGTTAAGTTAAATTTCAGGTTTTCTACAACCAGACATTAACAAATTCCCATCTACCCATAACCGCGGGCACGGCTTTCGAAAGTTCAAATCCCTGCAGGGGTGTCCCAACTTAGCCCATCACAAGCTCTCATGGTCAACGAAGGATATTCCTTCTCCCAGGACGGCCCGATAAGACTCGGAATCCTAGTTACAAGACATCTCGACAATGGTAAAACTAAACCAGCAAAGCCGCTCGAATGTGCCGACAAATCCCGATAGGAGCTGCACATATCTCGTTCTCAGGGCACACCGGATGAGCGCTCCGTACAACTAAAACCAAACCTCGAGTTTCCCTGAGGGGGCGCTGCAAAGGACTCTAGTTTGGACCAACAGTTAGAGGAGCACTGGCCCGAGGGTTTAAAATAAAGATGACCCATGAGTCCGCGGAACCCAAGGGAAAAAGGCTAGGTGGCAAATGGTAAAACCAAGGTTGAGCCTTGCTGGAGGAGTTTTATTCAAGGTGAACTGTCAAGGGGTTCCCTTTATAACCCAACCGCGTAAGGAACGCAAAATCAAGGAACATAACACTGGTATGACGGAAACTAGGGCGGCAAGAGTGGAACAAAACACCAGGCATAAGGCCGAGCCTTCCACCCTTTACCAAGTATATCGATGCATTAAAGCAAACAAGATATAATAATTATATCCCAACAATAAACATGTTCCAACAAGGAACAAACTCCAATCTTCACCTGCAACTAGCAACACTATAAGAGGGGCTGAGCAAAGCGGCAACATAGCCAAATAACGGTTTGCTAGGACACGGTGGGTTAGAGGTTTGACAGGGCAATATGGGAGGCATGATAAAGCATGTGGTAGGTATCGCGGCATAAGCATAGCAATAGAGCGAGCAACTAGCAAGCAAATATAGAAGTGATTTCGAGGGTATGATCATCTTGCCTGCAAAGTTCTCCGAGTTGTCGTAAGCTTGGTCCTCGTAAACATTCTCAATGGGATCCTCGATCACGTACTCGTCTCCCGGCTATACCCAAGGCAAGACACAAGCAAAGGGAACCACAATCAACCACGGTGCAATGCACAAGCAACATGATGCAAAACATGTCATGATATGCGGGATGTCATATGCAATGCATATGTGTGCTTTGGATAGGAAAGATTGAACTAGGCCTCAACTTGGAAAACCAAGAGTGCCACTAGAAAGATGATTTGATTTCAGTCGAAACCGATATAAAGATCACCGGAATCGGATGTGCGGTTTGCAAATGGCAAGCAAAACAATAATGGCACTAATCTGCGATTAACAGCACGATGCCATATAAAATGCATCAAGAAACTAAGCTACTGCACTCTAACATAGCAACAAATCACATGGCAGTGATCCTCTTAAGATGCTTGACAAAAGATGAACATTGAGCTACGGCTAAATCACACAATAGCACGTTCAAACAACCATGGAAAAAGTGCAAAAGATATCAGGTTCACAGACTTAGTGAAAATAACATGTGAGGATTTAACATCAGGAAGCAATGTTTAAAGCAAGATAACAACATGCTACAGGATCATATCATGGCAAAGCAAGGCATGGCATGAAACTACTAAAAGCATATAACAAAAGTCCCTTATTGACCATAAGCCAAAAAGGATCAGAAGATACAATGGCAACCATGTAAACATAGCAAGTTTCGTTAACAGATTCAGACTTAGCAGAAAACTAGACATGGAAAAAACAGAGTTACATAGGCATGTTTGCGAGCTCGATGCACTCACCACAAGGCATTGCATGACAAACTAAGCATACACCCAGCAAGAAGAAATGATCAAGTAGCTAACCATGGAAAGAACCAACTCATAGCATGCATGGATCAACTACAACAACCTCGGCAAAATTGATTAACACGTAAACAATCTGCCAGGAACATTTTATCGCAAAATTAGAGCAAGATTGAGTCATGCTAGGTTACTCCATAATTGCAAACAAAGACATGGATGGATAGAACATAACAATATCTCAAAATCATCCTTACTGAACATGCTCAAAAGAGGCATGGATCACTCTGTAGCAACAAGAATACATGGCATAAAAATAACATCAGGGAAAATGACTTGTAAGAATTCTAAGTCCCTGAAATCAGCAACATCACGAGAGCTACTTTGCATGCTTGTGCTAGTCACCATAATGATCACAAAAATACATGGCATACACCCCTGTAAAGATGGCATGGCATAGCCCAAAACACATATAGGGCTTAAGTTCATAGGAGGCACACATTAATCATGGCAAAAATGACAAATGCCCATAATCTGTTAAGAAACAGACACTTACATTTTATAGCACTCTTGCAACAGCATTTAGGGCATCAAGATGAACTCAAATGAACATGGTGCAATGAAATGAAATGAAGAGGACCTCGAGATGAACAATTTGATATTCTACACGCCCAAAACGGAGCTACGGATGATGAGATATGACATGATGAAGATGCCTAGAAAATATGAATAGAAAAGACTTAGTGAGGGAAAAAGGTCAACCCCTAGGGTTTCACTGTAGCCAGATCTGGATCGGGGCATGCTTCCCGAGGATCGACGGGGCTCTCGCCGGAGCTCTTCGCCGAACTGTGGCCGGGACTTACCGAGGAGGAAGGAGATGGCCGGAGACGGGCACCGGGTCACCGGCGACGGCGGGGAGCGGCGGAGGCGTCGAGGCGGCGCGGCCCGACACGACGGGGCGACGCGGTGGCT